>NW_019154145.1:41504-123023 GCF_002288905.1 Enhydra lutris kenyoni | reverse complement strand
GTCCGGGCGGGGGCCGGGCCGCGCGGGGGGAGGGTGCTCCCCGCCTCCCGGCCTCCGCGCCGCCTCCCCGCCTCCCGGCCCCCTCCGCGGGCTCCCCGGCGGCTCCCCCGCGGGCCCGGCCTCCGCTCCGGCTCCCCGCCCGCCCGGCCCGGCCCCCGCCCGGACGCCCCGGCTCCCCGCCGCCCTCCCCGGCTCGGCGCTTCAGGGGCGCCATGTTGACAACCCTCTGCCGCCGAGACCCGCGCGCGCCCGGCCGGGAGGGAGGGAAGGCGGTGGCCCGGCGGGCCGGCGGGGGCGCGGGGGGCCGGGCGCCGCCCGCACTTACGGGGTCTCGGCGCCGCGCGGCAGGCCCCGGGGCCGGGGGCGGGAAGTTGGGCCGCCGCCGCCGCCGCGGGGGAAAGTTTGCGTCCTGCGAGGTCGCGGCGCCGCTCACATGGCGGTGTGTGCGCGGGGCGGCCGCTCGCCCGGCCCGGCCTCCTGCACCTCCGCCCGCCCCCGGACTTTATTGTGTGGCCCGGCCGGCGGCGCCGCGGGCGCGGGGTGCGGGCGCGGGGTGCGGGCCGCGGGCTCCGGCTCCCTCCCGGCCGGGCCGGCGCCGCGCACGCCCACACCCACCTTCCCTCCGTCCTGTCCTCGGCGCCCGACTCCGAATTGGCTTCAGCATATTCCTACATCTGCACACATGCACTCGATAGCGGCACACACGTGAAGGCTACGTACGTGCGGGCACGCGGGAGCCGGGAGCCGAGCGCACAAAGCTCCCGGCGCTCGCAGCATCGTCGGGCTCGGACCTGCGGGGCCGGGGGCGATGCGGGCCCACGTCCGCTCCGGGTGGGCCGGGCCCCGCGCCGCCGTGCGCCCGCCGAGCTGCCGCGCCCGGGCGGCCGTCAGGGTGTGGGTGAGCAAAACCGGTAGCCGGCTTGGGAGGTTTCGTTACTGCGACCGTCAGAAAGAACGGCAGGGAGGCGCCAGGTTCCCCGGCTCATGCACGCACACTCGGGACCGCCAGGATTACAGGACCGCCCAGGATCCGTTGGGCAGAAACAGCACAAATCTGTGCAAGGAGAAGCAGCTTCTCTTGTTTTTGTTGGTAGTTGTGCGTCTAGCGAGAGAAGATTCCAACGTATGGTTTACTAAGTCTCAGAGATAAGCGGACGGGTATGGACAGATGTCACGTATTTTCCCTGATGACCTTTCTCCACTGGGAGTTCGGAAGGAAGACAAGTCAACCTAAATTTCTTACTCTGGTTCTCCTTGGGCATATGCACCCGAAAATCACTGGGAAGAGACTGTGCAGGAAATTTTGGGATTCCAATCCAACTCATCAATCTTCTTTTCCTCGCTGCTCTGTAAGAGGGAGAATTTAGAAATGGGAAGAGGGAGGATGTAAGAGGGAGAATTTACTACTTGCACAGGTGTTCTGTGATGCACCCCAGTCAAGAAAACAACCTTTCAACGCAGCCCTGCTTCTGATACATCTCAGAGAGTTTTTGGTTAGATCAAGACATATCACGAAATAATGTTAAGTCATTTTACACAAAAATATGTCATTAAAATACAACAGATGAGTGAAATGGTGTCAGAAAAAAAACAAGCCCTACCTGGTTTGAATGCTGGACCAGGAATTCTAGCAATGAACAGCTTTAAGTAAATTACCTTTTCTTTTTTTAAATAAAGTCATCTATAAAATAGAAGACCGTATGGTTCTGTGTATTTCATGGAGGCTGCTCAAGTAAGACAAATTCATGTAAGTACAAAAGGAAGTTTACCTTTAGGAAAGAAGTGACCGCATAACTCCACATTTTTCTCCAATTCAGTTGTACGGGCATCATCTCAATGTTTGTACCCAGATACTATCTCTCATTCTATCTAATGTAAGTTAGTTTATTCCCAGATTTCCTATTTGTTTTGCCTAGAATTTAGCCCTTGGTTCCATTTTACCTCTAGAACAGATTTATTTACCTCATTTCCTTAGCTTAGTGAATATGAAGGAGTGGATGTGGTCTGAGCCAATGGTTTGGGGCCAACAATTGGGGATGCAGAGTTGGGGAAGGCCCAGAAGACCAAAATAGTTACTTCCATACAACTCAGGTTATAGCATGAAATTACCTGCAAGAGTGCAAAGAGAGGGCAAGTGTATCAGAGAAAAGAGAAAAGGAAAAGTGGTGGGGCACGAAGAGTAGTTTGCATCAATGAGCACATGTTTCAAAGACTTAGCACCACCCAACAAAGGACCCACAATAGTCCTAGTTCTTTCCAAACTCCATCAGCATTTTCTACACTTAACCTAATGCTTGGCTTGATCAGCAGACTACTTTTTCCAGTTTCTGCTTTAAGAGGTATTACTTAGATAGAAAAGACATGAATTATCCCACAAATTGATATGGAAAATACGTCTCTTTAAAAAATAAATTATGGGGCACCTGGGTGGCTCAGTGGGTTAAAGCCTCTGCCTTTGGCTAGGCTGAGGTCATGATCCCAGGGTCCTGGGATCCAGCCCTGCATCAGGCTCTCTGCTCAGCAGAGAGCCTGCCTGCCCCCCACCCCTGCCTCTCTGCCTACTTGTGATCTCTGTCTGTCAAATAAATAAATAAAATCTTTAAAAAAAATAAAAAAACAAATTACATCCTTACCTTGCACTGAAAAGAACCCAACGACCTAAATATTGTAAAAACTAAAAATCATTTTCCAATCGTTAGAAGAAATTGTGGGTGGATAGTTGTAATATTGGAGGTGGAGAAGACCATCCTAAGAGCTAAAGCAATGGTTTTTATCACAAAAGGTAAGAGTGATAAATGTGGCTGTATAAAAATATATGAATCCTGTAAGTGAAAACCAGATACAGATAAGGTCTGTATATGCCCTTTGGTATTACAACTTTGACCCTTTATAAAGAGGGGTCTTCTAACACCCTCCCTCCTGCTTTGTTCACATGTGAGAATCAACTCAGATGTCTTGGGACTGGTGGAGAGGGATACTTCACAGTTACAGTGCTGGGGACTCCCTTGAGTCCTGGCCTCGGTGTGTTCCTGGTTTGCTAGTATGTAGCAATGAGTTCACGCAGGTGCTACTGAAATGCGTTGCTTTTATTCTGCCCTTGCTATTATGTTTGATGTTACCTTCTTGTTTTTGCATTAAAGATTGACTTGAGAACATAGTCTTAAGTATGTAATGCAGAATAAGTATGAAAAAGCTTCAGGAATGCAGATGAACAGCATATTATAGAGAAATTGGTAAATAGAAAGTGTTACATTGTGTTACATTAAGTAATATAAACAAGTGAAGTAAACAGGTCCATTCCAGTGTTTTTCATGAATGGTGGCTCCGGAACAGATAGCATTTCTTCTGATTCAAAGTAATAGCAACTACATTTTCAACTTACAGGAATTTTTTTTTTAAGATTTTATTTATTTATTTATTTATTTATTTGACAGAGAGGTAGAGAGCACAAGTAAACAAAGCGGCAGGCAGAGAGAGAGGGAGAAGCAGGCTGTCCGCTGAGCAAGCAGACCCCAAGGATCCCAAGACCCTGGGATCATGACCGGAGCCAAAGGCGGTTGCCACACTGACTGAGACACCCAGGCACCCTCTACAAGAATGTTTTTTTCAACAGCAAAGTACCCTTGTAAGTGGCAAGACTGTACAAGTAAAATTACAAAGCAAACTGGGAGAATGTGTGTATATAAATACATCTGTAAGAAATGGGGCCTGAGGAAACAGTGCTTAGATGCATAAAGCAGGGTGCCTGGTGTTGCGGTCAGTTGAGCCTCTGACTCTTGATTTCTGCTCAGGTCTTGGTCTGGGGCCCATGCACTGGTGCAGAGCCTGCCTGAGATTCCCTCTCCCTGTCCCTCTGCCCCTCCTGCTCATGTTTTCTCTCTCTCAAATAAATAATAAATCTTTAAAAAAATAAAGAACCCACTTCACATCATTAAGATATATACCAACATTACCCCACTCAGAAAAGGGACAAAAGTCATTGGTAATTTTAAAAAGAGGAAACATAAACTATTAGCAAATATTGACCAATATCCAAGTTAACAATAAAATGACAACACAACAGGGGCCCTGGGTGGCTCAGTGGGTTAAGCCTCTGCCTTCGGCTCAGGTCATGATCTCAGGGTCCTGGGATCGAGCCCTGCATCGGGCTCTCTGCTCTGCAGGGAGCCTGCTTCCTCCTCTCTCTCTGCCTGCCTCTCTGCCTACTTGTGATCTCTGTCTGTCAAATAAATAAATAAAATCTTTAAGAAAATAATGACAACACAACAACAGGACACTGTTTTTCTTCAAATGACAGAATTCTTCAGTGACACTATTATTGAGGGTGAGAGAAATGGTCACTCGCCCACCACTGAGCTGACATGGTATGAATTCTTGCAACAGAAAGAGCCCGAAACACAGTCCTGTCTTTGACCCCAGGTGTCCACATGTAGAACCCTATCGTAAAGATTCTCTTTGAGAGACAGGCAAAAATGTATGAACACATTGTTCATGCTCGTCCCTACCTAAAACCAACAATTTTTCTGCTGTATCTTGAATAAAATCAAACCCTGTTCTTAGGCATACACGCACGGCCTGGCGCCTTCTGGCACTTACTTAGCTCCTAAATTTAAATTCATTATGTGTTTCACCCCTATCTCCCTGACCTTTGACCCATCTCAGAACGGTGCAAAGTTTGTCCCCTCATTGTAGAACATCTTTCTCCCACCTTCCTGGGTATCTACCCTCAAGTATTTATCTCCTGAGGTATCTATCTGTTCAAATGCCACTTTTTCCAAAAGGACCTTCCTGAGCCCTCACTCTAAACCACTCTTGTTGTTTATCCCCATACACAACATTATTTTTAATGATACATTTACCTCAGTTACATAGGTGTTTATAGGGTTAGTGTTTTGGACTGGTGAAAAGATTTGTTTTCTACAGAATACACAGGCACTCAATAAATTTGGTTAAATGGAAGAAATTCCACGGATAAAATGGGTGATCTCCCTGCCCGTGATAGAGCTGCCTCAAGATATTACTGTTTTGTACTTTTTTTTTTCTTAAATAAGATTTTATGGGGTGCCTGGGTGGCTCAGTGGGTTAAGCCTCTGCCTTCGGCTCAGGTCATGGTCTCAGGGTCCTGGGATCGAGCCCCACATCAGGCTCTCTGCTCAGCGGGGAGCCTGCTTCCTCCTCTCTCTGCCTGCGTCTCTGCCTGCTTGTAATCTCTGTCTGTCAAATAAATAAGTAAAAATTTAAAAAAATAGATAAGATTTTATTTGTTTGACAGAGAGAAAGAGAGAGATCACAAGTAGGCAGACAGAGAGGAGGAAGCGGGCTCCCTGCAGGGAGCCTGATACGGGGCTCCATCCCAGGACCCTGAGATCATGACCTGAGCTGAAGGCAGAGGCTTAACCCACTGAGCCACCCAGGTGCCCCTACTGTTTTGCTTTTAAATAACATACTGTGGCTCTGTCCATCAAGTATTGTAGACCTTCTTAACACATTAATTAAAACTACATGTTAATTAGATCATGTTGTACATAGGCTAATAGCTCAAGGGTTGTGAAATAAAGAATCTCGTACATGCAAGTCTCCCAAACTTTGAGAGGATCTGTGCAGTGATCTCTGTATCCATGGGTGTGTGTGCGCGTGTGTGTGCGTGTGTGCGTGCACGCACGTGCGGGTGTGTGTGCGCACGTGCAGGTGTGCGTGTTTGTGCATATGTGCGTGCATGCGCGTGTGTGCGTGCGTGTGTGCGCGTGTGCGCGTGTGTGTGTAAAACAGAAAAGGTAAAAAAAAAAAGAAAACCAGAAAAGGTATGTATACCTGGGCCAATAGTCTTAAAGCACATTAAAGTGTTTTCTTCTTTGCATTTCCGAGCACAAGTTCCCTTTTCGCCCTAGGCTCACTACCCTGAAGGGCATCGGGATTGTCTACGCAAGAATGTATGCCGAAGAAAAGTTCATACTAAGCTGCTGACACCCAAATAGGACATTTTAACCTGCTGCAAGACAATAGGGTTGCAAACGCGACTTTGTAGAGAAAGAATATGATTCTTCAACAGGTTGTTTTTCCTTCACTTTTAGCGTATTTAGAAACAGGTCAGAGGACACCTGGGTGGCTTAGTCTGTTAGGCTTCTGCTTCCCGCTCGGGTCATGATCCCAGGGTTCTGGGATCAAGTCCCGTATGGGGTTCCTTGCTCAGCGGGGAGCCTGCTTCTCCCTCTCTCTGCTCAGCCTGCCACTTCCCTGCTTGTGCTCTCTCTCTCTCTCTGACAGGTAAATAAAATCTTAAAAAGAAAAAAAGAATGAAAGAAAGAATGAATGAATGAAAGAAAGAGAGAAAGAGGTCTGACGTAGCGGACCACTGAATCTCACCACCCAAGGAGAGGTCTGGGGACCAACGGGAAGGGGTGCAGGGGGAGGAAGCAGGAAGCTGGTATTGGGGCGAGCAACTGACCAGGGTTGGACAGTTTTTCCAAATATTTGGAACTCAGGAATATTTGGTGAATTAATGAATGGGGTTCATCACAATGTTTTTTGGCAGTATCAGTACAGTCAAATGGAAAGATTTTTAAAATCTAGCATTAGAAACTGTTCACTGAAAGAAAAAAATAGGGGCACCTGTGTGGCTCAGTGGGTTAAGCCTCTGCCTTCGGCTCAGGTCATGATCTCAGGGTCCTGGGATCAGGCCCCGAGGTGGGCTCCCTGCAGGAGCCTGCTTCCTCCTCTCTGTGCCTGGCTCTCTGCCTACTTGTGATCTCTGTCAAATGAATAAATACAATCTTCTTTTTTTAAGATTTTATTTATTTATTTGACAGAGAGAGATCACAAGTAAGCAGAGAAGCAGGCAGAGAGAGAGAGGAGGAAGCAGGCTAGGCTCCCACTGAGCAGAGAACCCGATGTGGGGCTCGATCCCAGGACCCTGGGATCATGACCTGAGCCGAAGGCAGAGGCTTTAACCCACTGAGCCACCCAGGTGCCCCAATAAATACAATCTTTGAAAGAAAAAAGAAATAAAACCACATATAGATATGATTACCATTTTGTTAAATATTAGAAGGAAACACCATGGAAGAAAATATCAATGTATATTTCTTTGGGTTACAGGTATCTTATTTTTTAAAAAATCTTTGCTTGTAATCAGGGGGGAAAAGCTGGTAATACTAGTCTAAGAGACTGGCTGTTCCCCATTTATGGAATGACTCTGTGTAGATATCTCTCACTTAAAAGAATATCTACTTTTTAGGAAATGAACTACAAAATTAAATTGTATAGAACCTTATTTTCTGTTGATTTCTTTAATGTATAAAGAGATTTGAGGCTGAAATCTAGACATAGCTCAAATCCCAAAATTTATATGAAAAGCCAAAAAATACAACTATTGGGCAACTGAAGCTGATGAAACGAAGTGTAAAACGGATCTGTCCTGGGTCGCTCATGCTGAGAAAAGGCTTAGAAATGTGTTACCAATAAGACTGAACGGCAGTAACTGACCAAAAGTGTGTTTAAGCCATTCCTGCTCCACACTTAGTACCTTGTCACAATTGCCAGGCAAGGAGATCTTATCCAGACATTCTTTGTAGAAAATAGATAAAGAGCAGAGGAGGAATGTCCTTCAGAGATAGACAGCACCTGTGTCATCTCTGAGAAACCCCAGGGTCTGTAGCACCCACTCAAAATTCACCAGACCAGAAAGGGGAATCAAGAAGGGAAGACCTGTCCGTGTTCGATGCCACTAAACACAGAGGTTTTGCGGTATAAGATGTTAGCACGGCAATGAGTTACCAACAATAAAGTGTGGCCTGGGAGCGAGACTGCAGGCTCTCCCTGTAACGGCAACCCTTGTCACTCGCTCGCCTTCAGGGACACTTCCCAATGTGGGAGAGAAAGGGACGGCAGTCCAACTTGCATCCGTGGGACTATGCAGTCCAGGCGAGCGACATCTCTTCAGTGAACCCTGGCCCCTCCACCAAGAGGATAAGAACCATTTTTTTTAAAAGATTTTATTTATTTATTTGACAGAGAGAGAGATATCACAAGTAGGCAGAGAGGCAGGCAGAGAGAGAGGAGGAAGCAGGCTCCCCGCCGAGCAGAGAGCCGGACGCGGGGCTCGATCCCAGGACCCTGGGACCACGACCCAAGCCGAAGGCAGAGGCTTAACCCACTGAGCCACCCAGGCGCCCCAAGAACCATTTTATAATAAAAGAGAGAAACTAAAGTGAGTGTCCCTGTGCTGGTCACTACATATGGCAGAGGGACCATGTCTTTCAGGGGCCAGTAAAATATTCTCGAAGACTGTACCTTGATTTTGCAAACTTCGTTTGATTGTATTCTGTACCTTTCTGGCTTCTGATCAGATTTGGCCAATCTTTCATATTAGATATTGATGTTTTAGATTGGAATATAGTTTCTCCCTATCTTCCCTACAAGAAAATTAGCATTCTGATATTAAATTGCTATATAATGAGTTTAGTTTTTGTTGCTTAGTATCCAAGTGCCTAATAGCCTGTGGATGATTAAAATCATGTTTTCCAAAGTGGAAAGCTACAGACTGAACCTTGTAATAGCGATTACTATTCACTGAAGTTGCTGTCCTTTGTGGCTCAGACGGAAGCAGGCACTGTGCCTATTTTAATTTTAAAAACATTCTAGATCAAGAGATCTGTTTCCCTGGAAAGCCAGATCCCCACCGCCAGTGTGGCTTCTTGGGGCAGCCCTCCTCAGATCCACTCCTCCGGGGTCCTGGGCTTCAGCCCCAGGTCTAGGCCTTTCTTCAGGGTCCTTCCTGCGCCTTCTGAAACTCTCCTCCTGCTTCCTCTGTGAACAGACAGGACCAGCTTGAAGTAGGACCTCCCACACACTGGTTAATTTGCTTCCGGGCATTTAAAGGAAAGCAGGACCCCACGTCTTTTCAGTGAAGCTCGTCAGGCAAGATGACAAGGTTGTTTGCGCAGGCATGTGTCTTTTTCCCTCCCAATTTCTCTCCCAATTCCCTCCGAACCTTTTCACATTCCAACTAGCCAGGAGATGGGCTGAGCAAGGGCCTCTCTTACTAGTACCTGTCAGGAGCACGGAGTGCTGACATCACATTGCTTGGATTAGAATCCTAACTGCCACATTCTCTAGCAGCTGACCTTGAACAAGGAATTCATGTCTCACTTCCGTCATCTGTAAAAGAGGAATGGTATCATTGCCCTATTTCATTGAGTCACGGAGACGAGTAAATGAGAACACAAATGTGTTATCCCCATAACGACGCCCGACCAGAAAAACTGCTCCACAATTCATAGCTACTGTTACCATTATCACCTGTAAAATGGGGATAGTAATACCCACTCTACTAGGTAAACACAGGTGATAAATGGGTTAAAGATTGTGAAATAGGCTTCCCTGTCACCATGACCTCCAGATGGGCACGCAGGAGAAGCCGAGAACGCCGAGGACAGAAGCAGGCCATGAGTCCCAGATGCGTCTCCCCGTTCCTCACCTACAGCTGCCACAGCCGAGCCTTGGGCAGATCCCGGGGACTACCACTGTTCCTGACGTGCCACTTGCCACAACGGCAGCAGAAGAATTTTCCATCTCAGCCCGCACTGGTCCCAGCAGCCACACTCCCAAACAGGCCTCTGAGTCCTTGTATAATTTTGGCAAAAGGCAACATCTCCAGTCATCAGTGTTCCCTTTGCAAGTGAGGAAGCTTTACTAACTTGACTTTAAACTTCCCTTGAGAGCTACAGTTCTCAGAGAACTGCTGGGCGGTCCGGTCCCCAGCCTGTCCCTGGTAAGCCCGGGGTCCCCGCCTGCTCCCACCCGCCGCAACGAGGATCCTTCCTGGCTACTCCCGCACCAGGTGCTTTTTCTGGTTCATGTGCCCTTCTCTTCACCCGGGTTTCGTCGTTTCCCCCCACCTCTGGTGGCCCCTCCGCCTGGGTCTGTGTGATTTCAGCCCGGCACAGGCGGCAGCAGGCCGGCCGGCTGCACGTAGGGCCTCCCCCTCTTCTTCATGCCCCTTTGATAGACCAGGGAAAGCCCCTGTGTTTCTCTCCCTCCTCCCCTGTCTCCTCAGGGACACGGCTGCAACACCTTGTCACCTTAGGGGGGATGAAAGTTAGTTCCCTGCTGCGCCAGCCTGCTATGAAGGGTTTCCGGGAGCAGGCTGGCATCAAGGCAGGAAACCCTGCCCTTGCCCACGCTGGCTGAGGGTCGGGGTCTCAGGGACGGTGGGTGAGGACAGCTAACCCCAAGCGCCTGTGAGCAGAAGGCCTTCCCCCGGGCTGCACGCCACAGAAATGGTCTTCTCCGCTGGCTCGGGTTTATGGGGACAGCTCGGTGGGTCCACACCCGGGCGTGGGGGTGCCCTGGACGTGAGCTCTCCGCTTCTCTCCCTGCAGCGGCCCCGCGGCGGTCGTGGGATGGTGGTGGGCCTCCCCTCTTCCCGCACGAAGTCGTGTTCCAGGACACATCTCCATCGTCCCCGCGCGTTACTCGGAGTCGTTTCTCTCTCTGAAGGAGCCCGGTTCTCCGTGGAGGAGGTTCCCTTCGTCTTTGGGCAACTGGACATAAAACTGAAAGCGGGGTTATCTGGACGCGGGTTTCGGTTTGGTGACGCCCGCGGACCGGAGAGGAGCGCGGGGATCTCTTGGGGAACGGGCACCCTAGAGGCCACAACTCCCCACACGCGGGAACTTGTGTCGTGCACGTGCTGACCGCTCAGCCGCCCTCCGTGTCCTCCTGGGCTGCGGCGGGAAGCCCACGGCCCCGCGGAAGCCGGAGCCGCAGCCCCGCCACGGCCAGGAGGACGCGCCAGCACTTCAGGGCTCGCTGGGCCCCGCGCAGCCGTCCGGCCCGGCGGAGCGGGGACAGGGAGACGAGGAGCCGGAGGGGCAGGTCGCGCCGTCCGCGCCCTCCCTGCGGGGCCGTTGGTGTCCGTCCCCCCAGCGTCCGCGGCCGCGGCTGCCCAAGGCGGTCCAGTCCCAGCGCAGCGGCGCGCGGCCCGGCTCCTTCCCGCGCTCGCGGCTTCCCACGCGGGGACCTGCGTCCCCCGACCGCCGCCGCGCGAGCCCGGCCGCTTCTCCAGGCTGTGCTCTGGCCCCGGGGGTCGCCGCGCCCCTCGCGCGGCCGCCCGGGGCAGCGCGGCTTCCCCTTCTCGACGGCTCCGGGAGAGTCCGGCAGAGCAGACGGGGAGGGACACGGACACTCGGCGCGCGTGTCTCGCGACTTTTGGCGCCTGCATCTTCTGTTAAAGGACACTTGCTGAGAGAGAGTGACCAGTCTACAGACGCGGGACACGAGGGGACAGTGACAGAATTTCTTAGCAGGGCGCCACGTACTCATGGGAAGGCCGTTCGTGTACCTCCACCAAGGGAAATGTGTCCCTGAAATCAGCGCTCGCTGTTGGTTGTAAGAAGTGTTTATTCGGGGCGCCTGGGTGGCTCAGTGGGTTAAGCCGCTGCCTTCGGCTCAGGTCATGATCCCAGGTCCTGGGTTCGAGCCTCACATCGGGCTCTCTGCTCAACAGGGAGCCTGCTTCCTCCTCTCTCTCTGCCTGCCTCTCTGCCTACTTGTGATTTCTCTCTGTCAAATAAATAAATAAAATCTTAAAAAAAAAAAAGAAGTGTTTATTCTATTTAGTATTTAACTAGGAGTTTCCGTGTATCCTTTGTGTGGACAGAGTATTACATCAGCAACACACACACACACACACACACACACACACACACACACAATAACAACTAGGCTAAAAAAGGATTTATTCCTAGATAGGGTTTATGTAACCATTAAAGAAATTGTTGCTGAAGGGTTTTTTAATGTTAAACAAAAAACTTGGTATACATTAGAGAAAATGATCACAGCATACAAAAATAAACATACATATTAATAAAAAAGACCAGGTAAGTCACTAAATATGTTAAATTCTGAAAAATAAAATAATGTGCAATTTACTTTTCCTTTTTATATTTTTACTTTCTGGATCCTGCATTCAATTAAAAAAATCGTTCTGAAAATAAAATATTTGATGTTAGAATATTTGCTGTATTGCTGTCAGTGGTATTTAGTGATAATGAGACTACGCTCAAAAATCGCATATAAGGCACTTAACAGAACATTTCTTTTCAATTAGAATTTCTATGGATACATTTATTCTGTCAAATAAGAACAACTCTACTGTTCATAGTAATATTAAATTGAACCCATTTTTCTCAGCCAAAGATACTGAATATTAACACTTTCGTATTGTTTAACCTGAGAGCATTTCCTTCAGATCCCCTGAGTGGGATTTTTGAAAAACAGAAGTAAAAATGAAGCCAGACATAAATGTGCCCTTTAGGGAAATGGTAACCCGACACAAGGGGCTGGAGCCAATTAGAAGAGAGTACTCATCCATCTCATGAAAGTCAGAAAGTCTCTATGTGATGGTGAGGAATTGTAGTCACCAAGTTCAAGTCTTCTATAAATATGCTCTTGGTTGTTTGTGGCACCATAAGGGCCTTTATTCACCAAATTAAAACACCCTGAGCTCTGTGCAGTGGGGAATGAGCTACCCTTCACTGCACGAGCCCCTCTCATCCCAAACAACTTGGGACTTCACGATTCACGTCGTCCTCGGGAGGAGACTGGGGTTTAGAAAGACAAAATGTCTTGCCTGGACTCAGAGGTGACAAGTAACCCAAGACAAACTTTAGTTCTGATCATCTACTGATAGACTCTGAGGTGTGGACTATTCAGGTATCATTTCAAATGTATCCATCAGTACTTACCTCTAACACCACACATGCGCACAGACACACCCCTGTCTGCCTTGCATTTAAATTTCTCTTCTCTCCATCTGAACAAAAGATTAAAATTTTCAAATAAAAGATGCACCTTCATTAAGTGAGGGCTTTTTGACATGCAAGAAACTCTACAAGAAACAAGGAAAAAGAAACCCAAAATGACTCAAGCGAGTCAATCAAAGTGAAAAAAAAATTGTTCCCTTTGACCATCTACTCTATAGGACCATAAAGTAGACAATTCAGCCCATTTTGGCTATTTCATTGATTCTCTCCTTTAAGAAGACTAGGGTGCTTCGGACCCCATTCTGGCGAGAACAGGTTGATAGTGATGGACAAGGGGAAGGAATCCCAGATTCAGAGGCAGGTGTGAGAGTTACAACTATTATGTTCTTTTAATAATAATCCTTTTATGAAAGCATTAGAAATTTAGTCTGGATGACAAGTTTTTAAATTCTAATTTTACCTGAAATATTTTTATTATTGCTACTTTCATAAAATCACTTTCTTTGTGTGCAATTCTGTGGGATATCCCATTTTTATGCTAGAGAATTTGCTTCAGAATCTCCAGTTTGCCAACTTCTTTTCCATTGTTATCTGTAATGTAAAGAATTGTTAAAATTTGGGCTCTCTGCTCAGCAGGGAGCCTGCTTCCTCCTCTCTCTCTCTCTGCCTGCCTCTCTGCCTGCTTGTGATCTCTCTGTCAAATAAATTTAAAAAAAAAATCTTTAAAAAAAAAGAATTGTTAAAATTTGAAAAACGACTAAGAAAGAATGCTAACTTTTAAATGGAGAGTCAGAAATAACTTAGTATATCTGCATCACACATAAACAAACTAAGGAAATTCATTAAAATCATGTTTTCTTCATCTCCTTTTTTCCCTAAGAATTTTATTTGTTTACTTGAGAGAGAGAGAGCACGAGCAGAGTGAGGGACAGAATCCCAGGACCCCAGGATCAGGACCTGAGCCGAGGCAAACGCTTAACCGACTGAGCCACCCAGAAGCTCCTTCTTCATCTCTATTAAACTACATTTACTAAATGCACTCGTAAAAGTTGATGTAAGAATACTGCTCTTAATCCCAGAGAAAAATAGGAAGAATGCCTTCACTGGATATTTGAATTTTACAAAATATTTTGAAAGTAGAGATTTGTTTTTCCTCCCTCTCCCCCTCCCTCACTCTTTCCTTCTTTTATCTCGTGTAAATCTACTCCTTCCTCTTTGTGGAGTAAAGGAAGAAAACTGGTTCTGTGTGGTGTCAGAGACGAGAAAGAAGGAAGTGTTCTGGTGGCAGGGCAAGCCTTCCTTTGCGAACAGTTGCTGAGAGGTCAAATAACACATGTCCAGCTGGGGCACTGGCACCTTACTGTTGACCTTCACGCAAACATTCTCACCGTGGAAGCCAGACTGGTGTGGGGCAGAGTTATTATTGGTTAGTTTCCTTATTTCACAAATAACGGTTTAACATGTTTGAGAATAATCTATTGTCAACAGGGATACAAGATTCTAGAGTGATGTTTGGTAAAGGGGACTCGGGACTCTCTTCCTGATTCATTCCGAGTCAAGACTGCTATTTTGCGGATAAAAACATATAAAAAAAAAAGTAGCAACCCGTTTATTTTGCCATTACTTCTAATATACATTTTGTTTTATTCATATGTCTGTTCTCCATTATTTGAACAATGGAAAATAATATCCCTTTCTGTCCCCTAAAGCATGATTAAGATAGCAGTTATGTAAATAACACGTATACTTAGTGTATACTTGTATATATGTATCGTCCATAACCCATCACATATAAGCATATAAATGTAGATATATAAATAATACATTTACAGAGTGATGTATATTATTTCTTCACAGGGACAGTATATATGACATTTAGATTTGAAAATCTTTGTATTTTTGTATTTTTTGCTGTCATAAGACTAGTTTCCTAAAGTAGAGGACTGAGTTTAGATCGTTCTTCTTTCCTATGATATGCACTCAGTGCTAAAATGTTTTCTTTAAGCACCACTTTTACAGCATCCCACAGATTCTGATAAGTTTTGTTTTCATTCTCATTTAGTTCAAAATATTTTAAAATATTTCCTGAGATTTGTTCTTTGCTCCATGTGTCATTTAGAAGTGTGTTGTTTGGCCCAGAACCTGGTCTATTTGGGTGAAAGCTATGTATGAGCTAGAGAAGAATGTGTTTTCTGCGGCTGTGGGATGGCAGACACTGAGCCTCAAACACTCAGGGGCACTGACGCCCTATACAATGGAAAAATCTGCTTTTGACCCCCCCCCATAAAGTTCACCACCAACAGCCTACTGTTGACCAGAAGCCTCACTGATAACATACACGGTCAGTTCACACATAATTTGTGGATCAGAGCTATTGAATACTGTGTTCATGCCGTACATTTAGCTAGAGAAGAGAAAAAGGTAAGAAAATCCCAAGAGAATAAACGCATGTATGACGGCTGGGTCCTTCTGGAAACACCTGCGTGTAAGCGGCCCGCACGGCGCGCACCTGTGCCGCTCCAGGTGGGCACCGCGCGGGAGCTCAGCTGTGCCCGCTGGAGGGGCCTGAAGTGGGGGCTCGAAGGCTGCGTTCCTCCTGCGTGCCTACGGGTGTCTGCCCGCGTAGTTTGATGCCCTCTCATTAGCTGTGGACACATGCGAGGACTGCTGTGTCTTCCCGGAGAACTGACTCCTTCGTCTTTATGCTATGCCCTCCCTCGTCCGGATGACCGTTCTCGCTGCCTCTGAAGTTGGCGCGGCTGCTCCCGCTTTCTCTGCATCACTCTGCGCCGTCTCCTTGGCGTCTTTTCTTTCCATCCCTTTACACTCGATTTTATGCATCTTTATATTTTAAAGTGGGTTTCTAAAGACAACATATACTTGAGTCTTGCTTTTTAATCCTCTCTGACGTTCTCTGTCTTTGAATTGGTGTGTTTAGACCGTTGACTCTTAAAGTGGTCATTTTTTAAAGATTTTTATTAATTTATTTGACAGAGAGAAAGAGATCACAAGTAGGCAGCGAGGCAGGCAGAGAGAGAGGAGGAAGCAGGCTCCCTGCCTAGCAGAGAGCCCAATGAGGGGCTCCATCCCAGGACCCCGAGATCATGACCTGAGCTGAAGGCAGAGGCCTAACCCACCGAGCCCCCCAGGCGCCCAAAATGGTTGGATGAATATCTTCCATATTCTTTACTGCTTTCTGTTTGTGGCCCATGTTCTCTGTTCTTATTTTTCTCTTCTCTTCTTTTTCTACTAAAAAAAAAAAAAAAAAAAAAAAAAAAGTTTTGGTGCTAAATAGACAAAATGGTATTTCCTTATTAATCCCTGTAGATTTCATTTTCTCACTGAAATGACTAGACTCTTTAGCTAGAAGCACCTTTACAGAACACAGGAAGAAATGGGAGGAAAGGGGATTTCTTTGTGTTAAATTCCTTGTCCCTGTATAATTAATGCAAAGCAAAGCTCCTAGAGCTAAAGTAAAGGTTAAACATTGGCATACCAGGCACAGCAAAATTAAATCCTTATTTTGCTTAAATTAACTTAAAAACACAACAGAAGTGATTTTCCCCCCACCCTTGTTTTTCTGCTGTGGAAGGTAAGCCCTCCACAGGATTTTGAGTGGTTTGGTTTGTCGAACATGAGAGGCCATGAGGAAAGGGTCTCTTCACTGATACACGTTTCTCGCCTTGAGAAGTGTCATCCCCTGTGGGCTCCGGCCTGCGCGTCAACAGACCACGAAAGTGCTTCCTATGGCACGGGAGCCCCATTTCTGCTAAATTCAACAAGACACCCTGGGAGGTTAGGCTAGCTGCTCTAACCCTGGTATTTGCCTTTCCTGATTTCTGGTTAAAATTCTTAAATCGGGCACCTGGGTGGCTCAGTCGGTTAAGTGGCTGCCTTAGCTTAGGTCATGATCCCGGGGTCCACCTCTCTGCGGGGATCCTGTTTCTCCCTCTCCCTCGGCCCGCTGCTCCCCCTGCTTGTGCTTGTTCTCTCTCAAATAAATAAATACAATCTTAAACAAAATAAAATAAAATTCTTGGTATAGCTGCTAACTTCTTCCAATGTCTCAATAAAACTAAAATATATGTAGATGAATGAGTAGTAACACAAGTACAGAGAAGTACTTATTTACTACTTTAAGTGACTCTAAACTCACAATGGATTAATTCAAATTACATGATAGATTCTTGCAAACCTTAAGGTTTTATTTCTGGGTGTTAAGTTGCCTTAAAAAGGAAAGTAAAGGTTTTAGGGCACTTATCATTGTGGAGGGTAGAGGCTGACTCTCCTGTCACCATAAAGCAGCTGGGAACGTCCTCACCATTTTTCCCGCTGTTGTCTTGATAGGTAGTGTATTGGGAATGACATTGGATGGCAGATTTTTTTTTAAAGAGTCCCATTACTTTTGAAATCCTGTCGTAGACACTTTATTCTGAATCTAATGTTATATTTGAGTAGAATTCAATATAACAGAAGACATTTCATAATATTGCATTTCATTACTGGAATCAATTAAGTTAATAAGGGAATTCCTCTCCAACTTTTGGAGTTCACTTTCATATGGAAATTTCCTTTTACTTCTGTACAGTGGCATTCCAAATCAGCAATATGTCGTCTTTCATGGCTGGCATCAAGGGGTTTCTCTGTCTGCAGACATTGACACAGATAGGGAAAAAAATGTGTTTTGAACTTACTCATTTTAATTTATTATTTTAGCAATGGTTGAAGCAGATTCTCAAATTAGCAAACCCATTTGTATTTATATGTTTTCTACTTGCTGGAGTTACTTTGAATGGTGTGTATTCATGGCCTTTAGGCGAACCAATGGCAACAACACGGGACAGTTACTGAACACCCAAGGGAACATCTAGAAATCATTGTTTTTTGTTAATGGCTGGAGCCGGGGAAGTGATCTTGGGCAGGCACTAAATGAGACTTTAGTTAATATAACTTTGTCCTGAGCAGGTGTATTTCATGAATAAAAGTCCCTGTGCAATATACTTAATTTATAATTTTATAAAAATGAGACTGAAATTGAATAGGCAATTCGTTTTTATCTCATTCTCTGTGCTAGCTGCCCTCTTTTACTGCAAGATCTGGGATGTCAGGGAGTTGGGGTTTGGGGTAGGGTGGCCCAGGGTGTGTAGGGGGCTGCGTGACTGTCCGAGATTTGCTGGGTCCGAGAAGATGTGCACGTGTGTCTGTGCAAGGCCCAGGACACAATGGCGACCAGAGTCTACCGGGATGCCATTTCCAGGGAGGCTCACTCAGATTGCCCTGCTCACTTATCAAGTTTCCTTGATCTCAATCTTAGGGAGTATATAAAATGCCTACTAAAACCTAAGTAAGAAAATGAACAGAATTCCCTGTTGTGCCCTTCATGGAAAATGAGAGAGAAGAGAAAACTTTTTTTTTTTTTCTCTCAACTGTCACTTGGTTATGCTTTCCTCACTGTTACTAAGATGACTCGCACACACAGCCCCGCTTGTATGAGACTTCACGCCTTGTGGAGACCTCCTAATTGTGTGGTTCCGCCATCAAGCCTGCTCCTTCTGCATTCACCCACTGAAGGTCTGGGTTCTGTGGACTGATTGCCCTGCTCTCCGACCTCATCTCCCAGGACAGATCCAGGGGGATCCTGTGGGGAACAAGGCTGCCACTCCCAGCCAGCTGCAAGGAGGGCTTTACTCATACTTTTAGCAATCCCGTCTTTGTCTGGATGTGAAGATAGCCCCTAAAATAAAACCCGTGTTCAGACATGAGGTTAACATCTGTTAATTTTTACTAAGGCAATTTTTTGGTAATTTAAAAAAGATTAGGACCAAAGTTTTATTTTTTTACCCTTTTAAAGATTTTATTTATTTATATGACAGAGAGAGACAGTGAGAGAGGGAACACAGGCCTGAGGAATGGGAGGGGGAGAAGCAGGATCCCAGGATCCTGGGATCATGACCTGAGTGGAAGGCAGGCAACGACTGAGCCTCCCAGGTGCCTCTGGATCAAAGTTTTAAATCTATGTAACAGTTTCAGGGGAAGTATTTAAAAAGTACTTTAGAAACAATATAATCTGTGTCTTACAAAATCACAAAGGTCAACAAAGTATTTTAGTGCTCGCTTCTTTCCCTGGAAAATGCAGAATTTCAATAATTTTCATTGGAAAAAGAACAGTAATTAATTTCAGCACTCATCTAAAAAAATGGTATTATCAGACATCATTACAAAAAATTTAAAGATTTTATTTTTTAAGTGATCTCTACACCCAATGTGGGGCTCAAACTCATAATCCTGAGATCAAGAGTCACACGCTGCACTGACTGAACCAGCCAGGTGCTCCTCGTTACAAAAATTTTTAAATCACTGTATGAAGATACATAATTCTATGTAGATTAGAAAATAAAATCACGTTTTCCCCCATAGAATAATAATTCTAACTATTGAACTTAGATTCCATAACATGCCTGATGAAGTATCAAAATGAGCACAAGGCAGGTCATGATCTCAGGGTCCTGGGATCGAGCCCCGCATCGGGCTCTCTGCTCAGCAGAGAGCCTGCTTCCCCCTCTCTCTCTGCCTGCCTCTCTGCCTACTTGTGATCTCTGTCTGTCAAATAAATAAATAAAATCTTTAAAAAAAAATGAGCACAAGGCTTCTTATTGGTATACTGTACTAATTACTACTGGATTAATTTCAGAAAAGTCAAGCATTTCGACCCAGCGCGTACAAGGCGTAGTCTGCTGAATGCCTTGTCTATAAAGGAAGGTGCTAGCATTAAACTGCACTAGACACAAAATAGGTAAATATTCTTTGTTTCATTTCAGGTAATATTTTCTAAATGTTTTCCAAGGTAACAACATGAAATAGAAATAAATTCCCCTATTTGACCTGACTCTATTCTGGTGATGAAGGTTCTTTTATTCCTTTCTCAGAAGAGATCAGATAAGGAGCTGGCTTTTTATAGCTACTCATGGTTGCCGATCCCCTGAGCTCACTCTCATCCTAACCAGAAGTTTCCTTCTGTTCCCTTTGTAGTATCTGGACATTGTACAAGCCTGTTATCAGAGTGTGTGGCTAGACCCATACGTGGTCAGTGAGCCTCTCCTGCCCGAGACCCCAGTGGGGAGCTCGCGTCAACCCTGCAGCTAGCTGGCATCGTCCGCAAAGATGCAGAACCAGAAACACTTTCTCTCCCAGACCACGTTCTTGTCAAGTGATGTGTTTTACAAGGAAATTGATGTGCTTATCATGCATGGTGATGTACTTGGGTAAAGTGAAATTTCAAGTCCTTCATTTGAAAGTCATCAGAGTGAAAGGTGTTTAGCAGATCTAGTTGGCCCTGGAAATGACTCAGTAGTGGATTCACCAAAGACACAGGAATAAAATCTCTGCGTGTACGGGTGACACATTAGGAGATCTTGTCCGCTGAAGGCACTCTTTCTGAGTACTGTAAAGAATTCCCCCTTTTGATTCCTTGTGAGTCTTGGTTACAGGAGCCCTGACTGTAGCCATTAAACAAACCTCCTTGTACACTCAGCCTGTATTTTCATGCCTGGCTGGAGGGAATAATGGCCCGGCAGTCATCGCAGCCCGCTGTGCGGTTGCTGGGAGAGTGGATTAGCTATGCCTGTTTTGGTTTCGGATGAATATACCCCCTGGAAAGCCATGTGGCCCAAAATAGTTCCTTAGGTGACACATTCACAGAGCTGGTGGCTGTCCCTGCCCCAGACCCTATATTCCTACGGGCTCGGCCCTCCTTATCCAAGATACGGAGACAGGGGAACAGCACCTGTAGTTTTACCTGCCGGCCGGTCTTACCCCCTTTCCTCTTCCTAGCCGTGAAAGGGGGAAAGGATGTAAGGCAAGCCTAAAAGACTTTGCCTCGTTCCCTTCCTGTTGCATCTCTGGGAAAATCAGATCATCTCGTGTGTATGAAGGATCTACATCAGGAGGTTAAGAGCAGTGAGACCGGCAGGCCCTGAGTTCTCTGCTGCATGTGTTACTCACGAGAAAAGTATTTGCTTGAAGCCTGTTTGCTCAGCTGGTCGCCTCCCCGATCTCCCTAGTGGACATGAATATATTCTCTGAGCAAATCTGGGGCCAGTGTGCATGCAGGGATGTGGGCAGGGGAAGGGTTGTGGTTTCTGCCCAGCACCCAGAGTGGGGAATTCTAGTACCCAAGTCCTGAGAACGTGGGGGAGGAGTCCATCCCCGGCCCCCTCACGCTGTGGGAATGAATCTCCTTCCAGTCTGGAACACATACAGCCGTTATGATGAGGACGGCTTTCTCTTCCAACTGACATTTGTAGATCTAGAGATCTACAAACAAGAACGTAATTTTTCAATTAAATCTCTCTCAACATCATACACTTCTACCAAGGTAGAGACAATGAGTAGTCAAAACTTTGAGGAAAAGTAAGAGCTGGCATCGTTCGAGTTCCCATGGCAGCTGTTCTAATGAGGAAGTATTCTAACCAGTTCCCCTGCTGCCAGACCCTGCTTTCCACAGAGGCGTTGTGCACTGGTGTGCATTTCCTTTCTTCAGTTTAAGGGGAGTACATACGCAACTCAACATGCACTATGCTGATTACACCCACACGGCCAAGAAAATTAATATATATTTATGTGTAAGGAACGATGCCAATTTCCAGAGGGGATTAAAAGGATTAAATTTTGGTGGGGGGAGCACCTGGGTGGCTCAGTGGGTTAAGCCTCTGCCTTCGGCTCAGGTCATGATCTCAGGGTCCTGGGTTCGAGCCCCACATCGGGCTCTCTGCTCAGCGGGGAGCCTGCTTCCCCCCTTCTCTCCGTCTACTTGTGATCTCTCTCTCTCAAATAAATAAATAAAATCTTTAAAAGGATCAAATTTTTAATTTTTTTTATTAAGGTGGAAAGGGTAGAAGTCTGATTGCATCTTTATTACCCTTTTTCTTTTTTACTCAGAAAATATGGTTTTTCTTTCTTTCTGGCTACATGCCCTGCTTTATTCACGACGTCTTTCAGGTTTATGTAGTTGCTTTCTGTTGTCTTTTCCTTCCTTTCCGTTTGTCGTTGTTTTGTTCTCTTACTTCCCGCCTGTGCCGTGGCTCGGCGTTTCCTCTGGAAAGGAGGAGGAAGTGCCGCCGGACGAGCAGCTACCAGCGCTCTGCAGGCTCCCACCCAGAGTTGCTCTTTTCTCAGGAACCCCTCTGTTCGCCTGTGGAAATGCCCGTCCGCACACAGAGACCCGAGCACCCAGGGGGCTTTCCTGTGTAAGCACACTCGTTGCAGTGCTGTTTCAATTGCAGGGGTACTTCTGCTCTGAGGGCACATACCTCTAGTTTGTCTGGCAGCAGCAGGAAGATACATGTGAGTTTCTGGCCCAGGACAAATCTTTCTTCATAAAAATCATTGTTCTGTACCAGTTCCTCTGGAGTAAGTGGCTTTTTCTTTCAGTTCTGGCTATATTTTAGTGCAATTACATCGTCTCCTCTAGGTGCTAAAGTTTTCAACTGAAACATGTTGCTTTTTTCTGTTCTATTTTCCAGAATTGGGCTCATTTGAACCTGGGCAGCAGCCGTGTAGAAGCAGCCGGCCTCTGTCACGCAGAGACCTTTAGGGGTTCACCAAGCTTATTGATGCTTTCTGTCAGAGGACGCGTAAATATTTAAGAGACCGCTAGGACGTTCAATTCAGCGTCTTCCAGTCTGTCTCTTATCATTAGGTTCCTTATACCTTCATCAGTTGTTAGTTTAAAATTAGTTATTTAAAATAACTGAAAACTCTCTGCGTCTCATTGGAATACACCTGGAGTATGACAGCAAGGCTGAGCACAGGACAAGCAACACGTCTTTGAAAGTCAGTCACCTGTCACTTCTCAGAGGACCAAGCGAAAGGAGTTTAGCATTTCAAAAAAGGCACAGCCGGGCCGCACCTTGAGGAAATCGTCCTTGAGCCCATGGGCCCTCCCCATGTTCCTCTTCTCGGAGGCTTCTCCTTAAGGGCAGCGGTGGCCAAGAGATCGCTTTGTGGTGATGGGACGGCGTTTGCAGGGAACACAACGCGCGGCCGCTGCGCTGCAAAGTCGGGTTGTTCTGTCGTCGCCATGGACGTGCAGGGTCACCAAGGCAGCCTCTCCCCTCAGCGCCAGCCTCCGTGGAGACCCGGACGAGGAGCTGCAGAGCGGAGCCCCGGGGACCTGCGGAGCTGCGCGGGCCGGTCCCCCTGCGGCCCTTGGCGCTCCTCCCGGGAGTGGGCTGAGCTCCCCGAGCCGCGCGCGAAGCCGGGGCCGCCGCCCGACAGCAGTGCCCTGGGCAGGGCCCCAGCCGCGCGGGGGAGGGGAGCCGGCTCAGCAAGAAGTCCACCTGCCCAGAAGTCCCGGTCGCGCGCCGCGGTCTGCAGGGCCCTCCTCTCCTCAGAAAGGGTCTAGGACGACCGCCTGCCTCTGGGGCTGCCGCCTCTCACCGCACGCTCCGTCTTCTGGGTGTGCTGCGCTGTGCTGAGTTGTGTTGAGTTGTGTTGTGCTGAGTTGTGTTGAGTTGTGTTGTGTTGAGTTGTGTTGTGTTGTGTTGTGTTGAGTTGTGTTGAGTTGTGTTGTGTTGAGTTGTGTTGTTGTGTTGTGTTGAGTTGTGTTGTGTTGAGTTGTGTTGAGTTGTGTTGTGTTGTGTTGTGTTGAGTTGTGTTGTGTTGTGTTGTGTTGAGTTGTGTTGAGTTGTGTTGTGTTGAGTTGTGTTGTGTTGAGTTGTGTTGTGTTGTGTTAAGTTGTGTTGTGTGTTTTTCCTTCTTTCTCCGCTGGGCGCTGGTGAGTTCTGTCGCCCCCTGCTTCGCCTCTTTATTTTTTAATTGAGAAAAGCCTGAGGATTAAAGAACAGAATTTTATCTTCAAGGCTCCCATGTCGTTGTGTTAAGCTACGTGGTATTCTCTGTTTCCCGGCTCAGGATACTGGTGGGCCGCGGGGAGGTTTCCCAGAACTGTGCCTTGCCTATGCCACACCCGCAGAGCCAAGTCTCTGGCGCGCGCGCACACACACACACACACACACACACACACACACATCTAAGAAGGGACATGGCAGCCTTAATATAGAAGTGAAAATAACTAATTTACTTTGTATTATTTATTCACTTATATAGCATTACTTGGTTATTTTTGAAAACCAAGTAATAGTAAAGGGGAAATAAATTAATACTTTTATGTAAAATTCAATTTTTGCCCTTTCTTGTATTTACAGTTAATAAATGTGCTTCCCATTTTAACATGTGTAAAACTTATTCTAAAACTTTATAGGGAGGGGCGCCTGGGTGGCTCAGTGGTTTAAGCCGCTGCCTTCGGCTCAGGTCATGATCTCAGGGTCCTGGGATCGAGTCCCACATCGGGCTCTCTGCTCAGCGGGGAGCCTGCTTCCCTCCCTCTCTCTGCCTGCCTCTCTGTCTACTTGTGATCTCTCTCTGTCAAATAAATAAATAAAATCTTAAAAAAAAAAACTTTATAGGGAAATATCTGAAGTTTTCTGAAATATTTTAAGCAAGCTTTGTCAAAATAGAGCATCTGAAAAAGATCTATTTCCTCATTTAATGACAAAATATTTATTTCAAGATTCCGATCACGGTGGGTGAATGCTAAGTTACTCATCGGTGGTTTCATCTGTGTCCTTTGGCATTTCGACTAGTACCGTGGTGGATTATGTACGTAGTGGGGTAATGAAAGAGAGGAGATAGAAAATGTAGGCTTGCCTATACGTGGAAATGACTATGATTTTGCATGTGTTAGATCAATTAATGCACGCCAATATACAACTACACAAGTCAAGGAATTCTTTTCTTTTGAACTCAGGTTTAGCTGGGCCCCATGTGGGTGGCCGAGCTTCGGTGCCACAGGAAGAAATACCTTGTAAGCACCTTGTCAATAAGCAAGTAGGTTCCCAGTGGGGGCTCGGTTTTTGTCGACTTATTTTTGGTCATAAGAATGAAATTATATTATCCTAATGAAAACGAGATTAATCCAAGAAAGGTGGATTTTGAAATTTCATTTCTGTAAATAAAGCCTGAAGCTTCTAGCTCATGTGAGTGCTAGTAATCACAAGGATGTATTCACAAAGTCTGACTACCAGAGGCAGATCTGGGGGCTTTGGGACAACGGGCAGACCAAAGTGCTGCTCCAAAAGATTGCCAAGGTGAAGACCACAGGTGGTAGCTCTTTTTGGAAACGAGCAAAGTAATTGTTCTTCTGCACATGGAGCAGAAGCTGCATATGATTCTTCAGCCCCTAAAATAATGCACAGTCAGCCTCATGTCCTTGTTTCTTACCCTGCATCTGTATGTGCCATGTCCAGTTGAGGTGTACCAATTTCCGAGGCAGTGAGGGTCTCCAGTGCAGTTGCCTTTTACTGCCAATCCACAGTTTCTCTGAATTAAACACTCTCTCTAAAGAATACCAGTAGCCATTTGTTGATTGCCAGGACTCTCTGTGATGTAGCTATCATCATCGTTGACAATGAAGAAACTATGGGTTAGAATGTCTACCCAGGTCTTCAGACATCACACACCCATGTCCTTCTGACTCCGTGTGCTCTTCGCTTTCACAACACAGACACTCACCTCTGTAATGGGGCCAGTTGGACAGAAGTGCGGCTGAATCCAGGGACCTTCCTCCATCTGGCTTCACCCACCTCTGCATAAAGTGGGTAGCAGTACTGCGAATAATAACAGTTAGCGTCTTATCCGTACTCCTTCCTGTTCCCTCTTTGACTTCTGATATGGCTTTATAAAACTGGCATTGAGGAAGAGAAGATAAAATTAATTGACAAAATTAATTAATATAATAAAATTATATTTAACAAAGATAAAATTAATTAACAAAGGCTAGCTTGAGGAAGAGTATACAAATAAAATTTAGTAGGGGATATGGGCTCTTTAAAAATGAAATATAATTGACGTACAGTGTTATACTGTTTTTAGGTGCTGAATGTACCAAATAATTTCCCACTTATGTCCCTCGCTTGAGTGCTCATCACAAGCGTGCTCCTGACCTCCTTTGTTTCACCACCCCCCCTCCCCTCTGGAAGCCACCAGTTTTTTCTCTGTATTTGAGTCTGTTTTGGTTGTTTCTCTCTTGTTCTGTTTGTTTGTTTTGCTTCTTAAATTCCACATGAGTGAAATCATTTGGTATTTGCTTTCTCTGACTGACTTATTATTTTTTTAAAGATTTTATTTATTTATTTTATTTGACAGAGATCACAGGTAGACAGAGAGGCAGGCAGAGAGAGAGGAAGCAGGCTCCCCACTGAGCAGAGAGCAGCCCAATTTGGGGCTCAATCCCAGGACCCCAGGATCATGACAGGAGCTGAAGGCAGAGGCTTAACACACTGAGCCACCCAGGAGCCCCTAACTGACTTATTTGATTGCCATAATACACTCTAACTCCATCCATGTCATTGCAAATGGCAAGATTTCATTTCTTTTGATGACTACACAGTATTCCATTTTATGTATGTGTGTGTGTATATATATATATATATCTCACATCTTCTTTATCATTTCATTTGTTAATGGACATCTAGGTTCTTTCCATAGTTTGGCTCTTGTGGACATTGCTGCTGTAAACATTCGGGTGCACGTGCCCCTTTGGATCACTACGTTTGTATCTTTAGGGTAAATGCCCAGTAGTGCGATTGCTGGGTCGGAGGGTAGCTCTATTTTCAACTTTTTGAGGAACCTCCATGCTGTTTTCCAGAGTGGTTGCACCAGCTTGCATTCCCACCAACAGTGTAGGAGGGTTCCCCTTTCTCCGCATCCTCGCCAGCATCTGTCATATCCTGACTTGTTAATTTTAGCCATTCTGACTGGTGTGACGTGGGATCTCATTGTGGTTTTGATTTGTATTTCCCTGATGCCGAGTGATGTGGAGCACTTTTTCATGTGTCTGTTGGCCATCGGATGTCTTCTTTGCAGAAATGTCTGTTCATGTCCTCTGCCCATTTCTTGATTGGATTATTTGTTCTTTGGGTGTTGAGTTTGCTAAGTTCTTTATAGATTTTGGACACTAGCCCTTTATGTGATATGTCATTTGCAATATCTTCTCACATTCTGTCAGTTGTCTTTTGGTTTTGTTAACTGTTTCCTTTGTTGTACGAAAGCTTTTGATCTTGAGGAAGTCCCAATAGTTCATTTTTGCCCTTGCTTCTCTTGCCTTTGGCAATGTTTCTAGGAAGAAGTTGCTGCGGCTGAGGTTGAAGAGTTTGCTGCCTGTGTTCTCCTCAAGGATTTTGATGGATTCCTGTCTCACATTGAGGTCCTTCATCCACTTGGAGTCTATTTCTGTGTGTGGTGTAAGAAAATGGTCCAATTTCATTTTTCTGCATGTGGCTGTCCAATTTTCCCAACACCATTTGCTGAAGAGACTTTTATCCATTAGACATTCTTTCCCGCTTTGTCAAAGATTAGTTGACCATAGAGTTGAGGGTCTATTTCTGGGCTCTCTATTCTGTTCCGTTGATCTATGTGTCTGTTTTTGTGCCAGTACCATGCTGTCTTGATGATAACAGCTTTGTAATAGAGCTTGAAGTCTGGAATTGTGATGCCACCAACTTTGGCTTTCTTTTTCAATATTCCTTTGGCTATTCGAGGTCTTTTCTGGTTCCATATAAATTTTAGGATTATTGGGGCGCCTGGGTGGCTCAGTGGGTTGGGCTGCTGCCTTCGGCTCAGGTCATGATCCCAGGTCCTGGGTTCGGGCCCCGCGTCGGGCTTTCTGCTCGGCGGGGAGCCTGCTTCCTCCTCTCTCTGCCTGCCTCTCTGCCTACTTGTGATTTCTCTCTGTCAAATAAATAAATAAAATCTTTAAAAAAAAATTTTAGGATTATTTGTTCCATTTCTTGGAAAAAAATGGATGGTATTTTGATAGGGATTGCATTAAATGTGTAGATTGCTTTAGGTAGCATAGACATTTTCACAATATTTGTTCTTCCAATCCATGAGCATGGAACGTTTTTCCATTTCTTTGTGTCTTTTCCTCAATTTCTTTCACGAGTACTTTGTAGTTTTCTGAGTACAGATTCTTTGCCTCTTTGGTTAAGTTTATTCCGAGGTATCTTATGGTTTTGGGTGCAATTGTAAATGGGATTGACTCCTTAATTTCTCTTTCTTCTGTCTTGCTGTTGGTGTATAGAAATGCAACTGATTTCTGTGCATTGATTTTATATCCTGACACTTTACTGAATTCCTGTACAAGTTCTAGCAGATTTGGAGTGGAGTCTTTTGGGTTTTCCACATAAAGTATCATATCATCTGCAAAGAGTGATAGTTTGACTTCTTCTTTGCCAATTTGGATGCCTTTAATTTCTTTTTGTTGTCTGATTACTCAGGCTAGTACTTGTAGTACTATGTTGAATAGCAGTGGTGATAATGGACATCCCTGCCATGTTCCTGACCCTAGTGGAAAAGCTCTCAGTTTTTCTCTGTTGAGAGTGATAATCACCTTGGGTTTTTCATAGATGGCTTTGATGATATGAGGTATGTACCCTCTATCCCTAAACTTTGAAGAGTTTTGATCACAAAAGAATGCTGTACTTTGTCAAATGCGTTTTCAGCATCTACTGAGAGTATCATATGGTTCTTGTTCTTTCTTTTATTAATGTATTGTATCACACTGATTGATTTGCAGATGTTGAACCAACCTTGCAGCCTTGGAATAAATCCCACCTGGTTGTGGTGAATAATCCTTTTAATGTACTATTGAATCCTATTGGCTAGTATTTTGGTGAGAATTTTCGCATCTGTGCATCAAGGATAATGGTCTGTAATTCTCTTTTTTGATGGGGTCTTTGGTTTTGGGATCAAGGTAATGCTGGCCTCATAAAATGAGTTTGGCAGTTTTCCTTCCATTTCTATTTTTTGGAACAGTTTCAGGAGAA
This sequence comes from Enhydra lutris kenyoni, assembly GCF_002288905.1. NCBI lineage: Eukaryota > Metazoa > Chordata > Mammalia > Carnivora > Mustelidae > Enhydra > Enhydra lutris. Next base: position 94,375 of record NW_019154145.1, on the reverse strand, counting down.
TAGGAATTAATTCTTCTTTAAATGTTTGGTAGAATTCCCCTGGGAAGCCATCTGGCCCTGGGCTCTTATTTCTTGGGAGATTTTTTTTTTTAAAGATTTATTTATTTATTTGACAGACAGAAATCACAAGGAGGCAGAGAGGCAGGCAGAGAGAGAGGAGGAAGCAGGCTCTCCACTGAGCAGAGAGCCTGATGCGGGGCTCGATCCCAGGAACCTGGGATTATGACCCAAGCCGAAGGCAGAGGCTTTAACCCACTGAGCCACCGAGGCACCCCTCTTGGGATATTTTTGATGACTGCTTCAATCTCCTTACTGGTTATGGGTCTGTTCAGGTTTTCTGTCTTCCTGGTTCAGTTGTGGTAGTTTATATGTCTCTAGGAATGCATCCATTTCTTCCAGCTTCTCAAATTTGCTGGCATATAGTTGTTCATAATAAATTCTTATAATTGTTTGTATTTCTTTGGTATTGGCTGTGATCTGTCCTCTTTCATTTATGATTTTATTTATTTGGGTCCTTTCTCTTTTCTTTTTGATAAGTCTGGCCAAGAGTTTTTCAATCTTATTAATTCTTTCAAAGAACCAACTCCTATTTTCGTTGATTTGTTCTACTGTTTTTTTGTTTGTTTGTTTTTGGTTTCTATTTGATTGATTTCTGCTCTGATGTCTATTATTTCTCTTCTCCTGCTGGGTTCAGGCTTTCTTTGTTGTTCTATCTCCAGCTGGGTTCAGGCTTTCTTTGTTGTTCTTTCTCCAGCTCCTTTACATGTAGGGTTAGGTTGTGTATTTGAGATCTTTCTTGTTTCTTGAGAAAGGCTTATATCACTATATACTCTCCTCTCAGGACTGCCTTTGTTTTGTCCCACAGATTTTGAACAGTTGTGTTTTCATTATCATTTGTTTCCATGAATTTTTTCAATTCTTCTTTGATTTCCTGGTTGACCCATTCAGTCTTTAGTAGGATGCTCTTTAGCCTTCATATATTTGAGTTCTTTCCAAGTTTCCTCTTGTGATTGAGTTCTAGCGTCAGAGCATTGTGGTTTGAAAATATGAAGGGAATGATCCCAATCTTTTGGTATCAGTTGAGACCTGATTTGTGACCCAGGATGTGATCTATTCTGGAGAATGTTCCGTGTGCACTAGAGAAGAATGTGTATTCTGTTGCTTTGGGATGGAATGTTCTGAATATATCTGTGATGTCCATCTGGTCCAGTGTGTCGTTTAAAGTCTTTATTTCCTTGTTGATCTTTTGCTTGGATGATCTGTCCATTTCAGTGAGGGGAGTGTTAAAGTCCCCTACTATTATTGTATTATTGTCGATGTGTTTCTTTGATTTTGTTATTAATTGGTTTATATAGTTGGCTGCTCCCGTGTTAGAGGCATAGATATTTAAAATTGTTTATTTCTTCTTGTTGGACAGACCCCTTGGGTATGATATAGTGTCCTTTCTCATCTCTTATTATAGTCTTTGGCTTAAAATCTAATTGACCTGATATAAGGATTGCCACCACAGCTTTTTTTTCTTGTCCATTAGTACTACTGCCCCTCAGAACCATTTGTTACTTAAACTATAGCCCCTGGAGGATTTTACTAGTTGCCAAGCACATTTAGATATGCCTTAAGAAAAACATATACTGGGAACAGGTCTTTGGGGAGAAGGACAATATACGATCGTGAAGCTGGGCAGCTGGGGATGCCTGGCTGGCTCAGGGAGGAAGGCCACCCCTTCACAGAAGCCGGGCAGCCAGGAACGCCCGGTCAGCTCAGGGTGGAACAAAATACCACCTGCTTCCCTTCTCCGTTATCACTCCTTTCTCTTCCCAGAAGCGCCCCTTGTTAGTTAGATGAGTCCTCTGAATGTGCTTGGTTAACTATAAACTTTATCCTCCTCCTTGCTTGTCCGCAAGACATGTGACTAACGTTTGACCTTCATCCGTCTTTCTGTTGGCTTTTGTTTCTATCTAATAAAAGTGAGACTGTGGAGTTGCTCGGGGCAGCAGTCTTTTCGACTGTTGTCCCCTGCTCCCAGTCTGTTGCAGCTGACTTGTTTGTGCCTAATTCTTCTCCCGTTTGCTGACTGGAAGCAGCACATTAGCATTGTAAATTGTTTTCCACCTCCTCACTCTAAATATGGAGGTGTCTTTGGGTCTAAAGTGAGTTTCTTGTAGACACCATATTGATGGGTTTTGGTTTTTTATCCATTCTGATACCCTGTGGCTCTTGATTCAGGCTTTTAGGCCATTTACATTCAGGGTAAGTATTGAGAGACATGAATTTAGTGCCATTGTATCTCATGGAAGGTGACTGTTACTGTTTATTGTCTCTGTTCCTTTCTGATCTACTACTTTTAGGCTCTCTCTTTGCTTAGAGGACCCCTTTCAATATTTCCAGTAGAGCTGGCTTGGTGTTTGCAAATTTTTTCAGCTTTTGTTTGTCCTGGAAGCTTTTAATCTCTCCTCTATTTTCAATGATAGCCTAGCTGGATATAGTATTCTTGGCTGCATGTTTTTCTCGTTTAGTACTCTGAATATATGATGCCGGCTCTTTCTGGCCTGCCAGGTCTCTGTGGATAAGTCTGCTGCCAATCTAATATTTTACCCTTGTATGTTATAGACTTCTTGTCCCGGGCTGCTTTTAGGGTTTTCTCTTTGTTGTTGAGACTTGAGAGTTTTACTATTAGATGATGGGGTGTGGACCTATTCTTATTGATTTGGGGGGGTTCTCTGTGCCTCCTGGATTTTGATGCTTGTTCCCTTTGCCATATTAGGGAAATTCTCCACTACAATTCGCTCCAACATACGTTCTGCCCCCTCTCTCTTTCTTCTTCTTCTGGAATCCCAATTATTCTAATACTGTTTCATCGTATGGTGTCACTTATCTCTCGAATTCTCCCTTTGCTCAGCTTCTTTATTCTCCATCATTTGGTCTTCTATATCACTAATTCTCTCTTCTGCCTCCTTTATGCTAGCAGTGAGAGCCTCCACTTTTAATTGCAGCTCATTAATAGCTTTTTAAAATTTCAACTTGGTTAGGTTTTTGTTCTTTTCTTTCTCCAGAAAGGAATTTTATCTCTCCAGAAAGTGTTTCTCTAATATCTTCCATGCCTTTTTTGAGCCCAGCTAGCACCTTGAGAATCGTCATTCTGAACTCTAGATCTTGCATATTAGCAATCTGTATTGATTAGGTCCCTAGCCGTTGGTACTGCCTCTTGTTCTTTTTTCTGTGGTTGGTTTTTCCACCTTGGCATTTTATCCAGGTAAGAATATATGAATAAGAGAATAAAATACTAAAAGGGTGGCAAAGGCCCCAGAAAAATGTACGCTAACTAAATCAGAAGAGACCCCAAATCAGGGAGAGAAGATAGGGGGTAAAAAGAAATTTTTTAAAATTTAAAAATTAAAAAAAAATCTATCTATCTATCTATCTATCTTAGACTGGGGAGTAGAACAGAGCCACCCACTTGATTTTGGGTGTATTTTGGTCACTTAGAAGAAACTAAGAAACTAAAATTTTAAAGAAAGAAAAACTTATATATATACAAAAATAAGGGTAAACACGATGAAGGGATGGAACATGACTGTAAAGATGAAAATTCTAAAAAATTCTTAAAAAAGAGTCGATAAGTTAAGTTGGTTGGAAAAAGAATGAAAAAGAAAGTGGAGAGAATGTGCTCAGGCTGGAGACTAGAACAAAGCCCTGTGCTAGATTTAGAGTATATTTTGATCTATTAGAAGAAATTGTATCCCAAAATTTTTTAGAAGAAAAAACCCTAATGTTTACAAAAAATAAAGTTAGATACAATGAAGGATAAAATATGACTATAAGAATGAAAGTTTAAAAAGATTTTTTTAGAAAGATATTGTTAAGATAAACTAGTTAAAAATGTTATAAGAGGAAAGAGGAAAAGTTAAAAAAATTAGAATAATACAAAAAAATTTTAAAAATTTAATCAACTTTGCAAGACTAAAGAATCATGGGGAGAAAGCCATGAATTCCATGCTTTGCTTTCCCCTCCTCTGGATTTCCACTGTTTTCCTTGATCAGTGAGTTTGGTCGGCTGGATGTTCTTGCTGATCTCCTGGGGGAGGGGCCTGTTGCTGTGATTCTAAATGTCTTTGCCTGAGGCGGAGTTGCACCGCCCTTGCCAGGAGCCAGGCTAAGCAGTCTGCTCAGAGCTTTTGTTCCCTGAACACTTTCTGTAGAGCTCTGGAGGACGGGAATCAACATGGCCTGAGGAGCCAAGAGCTTGGGGCCACACTCCTCAGTGCTCCCTCGGAGAAAAGCGGTCAGTCCCTTCTGTCTCTCTGGTCTCCGGCCACGGTCCGAGTTCACATGGCCCGTGACCGAGTGTTTCTGTCTCTGGCATACAGCCCCATTTGGAGTCTCCAAACCCAGCAGATTCCTGCAACTCTGCTCTTCGGCCAAGGAATGTGGGTCTCCCTGGATCTGCCACTTATGGGGTCCCTGCTCGAAAAGCAGTGGTCTGACTATGCTACGGATCACAGTTTAAGGTAACCCTGCGCTGAGAACTCCTTCTCTGTGGTCGGCTTCCCTGCACTGATACCTGGCAGCTCTGCGATACTCATACACCCCTGGTCTTTCTCTGACCCCAGGGAACCTGAGACCACTGTGTCCCCATGAGGGGATCCCCCCTCCCCCAGTTAGCCTCTGGAGCCATGTCCCTCAGGGGAGCAGACTTTTAGAAGTTCAGATTTTCTGCTTCATTGCTCCACCGCTCGCTGGGAGTCAGCCCCTCTCCCCACAGTCTATCTTCCTGTTGTCTTGGATTTGCTTCTTCACACGTTCTACCTTCCAGAAAGTGGTCGATTTTCTGTTTCTAGAATTGCTGCCATTCTTCTCTTTGATCTCCTGTTGGGTTTGTAGGTGTTGGGAATGGTTTGATAACTCTCTAGCTGAACTCCTGCAACCCGATGTCATCTCCGTCTGCCACTCCTCTGCCATCTTCATTGGGATGCATATATCTTTTCAAATTAGTATTTCCATATTCTTCAGGTAAGTAATCCCAATAGTGGAATTACTGGATTATACAACAGTGCAACTTTAAATTTTTAACCACCTCCACACTGTTCTCCAGAGTGGCTGCACCAGTTTGCATTCCCACCAACAGTGCATGAGTTTCCCCTTTCTCCACATCCTTGTCAACAGTTGTCATTTCTTGTGCTGTTGATTTTAGCCCTTCAGACTGGTGTGGGGTGAAATCTCATTTTGGTTGTGATTCGTGTTTTCCTGATGTTTGGGCATCTTTTCTTGTGTCTGTTGGCCATCTGGATTTCTTTTTTGGAGAAATGTCTGTTCATGTCTCTGTCTACTTTTAAATTCTTTTTTTTTTGTTTTTTTTTGGTGTTGAGTTGTACAGGTTCTTTATATATTTATCTTTATCAGATGTGTCATTTCTAAATATCTTCTCCCATTCAGTGGGTTGTCTTTTAGCTTTCTGGATGGTTTCCTTTGCTGTGCAAAAGCTGTTCATTTTGATGCAGTCCCAATAGTTAATTTTTGCTTTTGTTTCCCTTACCTTAAGAGACGTAGCCATAAATATGTTTCTAAGGCTGACATCCAAGAGATTATTGCCTGTTTTCTTTTAGGAGTTTTATGGTTTCATGTCCCACGTTTAGGTCTTTAATCAATTTTGACTTTATGTTTGTGTGTGGTATAAGAAAGTGGTCCAGTTTCCCTGTTTTGCATATAGCTGTCCTGTTTTCCAAGCACTTTTAATTTGCTCATTGTTTTAGTTCATTTGGGCTGCCATAACAAAATACCATAGACTAGAATTTATTAACAAAGTGACAGAAATTTATTTTCTCACACTTCTGGAGTCAGGAAAGTCCATATCAGAGTGACAGTTTATTAGTTCTTGGTAAGGACTCTCTTCCTGGCTTGCAAATGGGTGCTTCCTTACTGTGTCTTCATATGGCAGGAAGAGAGGGAGTGGGGAGAGGGAGGGAGGGAGAGGAAGTGAGAGGCAGGGAGGGAGGGAGCTAGGATGACAGAGTGAGAGAGAGAGAGGGAGCAAGCTCTCCAGTCACTTGTCTAAAGACACTAATACTATCAGATCAGGGCCCTTCCCTTATGATCTCATTTAACATTATCTACTTCTGGGTTTTTAAAAAATTTTTATTTATTTATTTGAGAGAGAGAGAGAGAATGAGTGGTGGGGAGGGACAGAGGGAGAGAGAAAGAGAGAGAAGCTGCTGAGGCAGGGAGCTCAATGCCTGGGCTTGATCCCAGGACCCCGAGATCATGACCTGAACTGAAGGCAGATGCTTAACCTACTGAGCCACCCAGGAGCCCCAATAAAATTGCTTTTAATAAACACAAAGATTAGGGAATGCAGGAAAAGCAGTTCTAAGAATGAAGTTTATAGTCATAAACACCTGCATTAAGAAAAAAAAAATACATTGTGGAGCCTGGATGGCTCAGTCAGTGGAGCATGTGACTCTTGATCTCAGGGTTATGAGTTCAAACCTGATATTGGGTATGGAGATTACTTAAAAATAAAAATGTTTAAAGAAAAAGAAAAAAATATCTCAAACAACCTAACTTTACATCTCGAGGAACTAGAAAAAGAAGAACTAAGCCCAAAGTTAGTAGGAAACAAAAATCAGAGAATAAATCAATGAAATAGACACTAAAAAAAATCAATGATAACAAAAGGGAGTTTTTGAAAAAGATAAACAAGATAGATAAACCTTTAGCTAGACTTACCCAGAAAAGAGGATTCAAATAAATAAAATTAGAAATGAAAAAGGAGACATTATGACTGAAACCACATCAATACAAAGGATTATAAGACACTACTATGAACAATTACACACCAAAAAATTGGACCACATAGAACAGAGAAATTGTATAAAAATAGAACCTATCAAAATTATGAAGAAATAGAAAATCTGAACAGACCAATGACTAGTAATCAAGAACCTCCTAACAGAGAAAAGTCCAGGACCATATAGTTTTACTGTTGAATTCTACTAAACATGTAGAGAAGAATTAATGGCAATCCTCAAACTTTACCGAAAAAATAGAAGAGGTGAGAAGTTTTCCAAACTTATTTCACAAGGTTAACACTACCATGATAACCAAGCCAGAGAAAGACACTATAAGAAAATGACAGGCTATTATCACTGATGAATATCAGTGCAAAAATCCTCAACAAAATATTAGCAAACCATATTCAACAGTGCATTAAAACAATCATTCACAGTGATCAAGTGGGATTTATTCCACGGATGCAAGGATGGTTCAACATTCACAAATCAAAGTGATATATTAACAAAATGAAGAACTACAATTATATGATTACCTCAATAGGACAATCTCTTCAATAAATGGCATTGGGAAACCTGAATTACAACTTGCAAAGGAGTGAAACTGGACCACTGTCTTACACCATACACAAAGGTCAACTCAAAATGGATTAAAGACTTGATCCTAAGACCTGAAACTATCCAACTCCTTGAAGAAACATAGGGTTAAACTCCTCCGCAATGATCCTGGCAAGTATTTTCTGGATTTGATGCCAAAAGCAAAGGCAACAAGAGCCAAAATAAACAAGCAGGTTTATGTCAAACTAAAAAGCTCGTCCTCTGACCCTGTGAGAGAATAAGACATTCCACAAAAATAAATTTTTTGGGAAACTAAAAATTGCCTTGTCAAACACCAAGACTTGTTTTTAGGAAATATTTTGTAAATTTATAATTTTTTTTCTTTTTTGGTAAATAGTAAATGCAATTTGAAAAAATGGGGCATAGCATCATTTGTTGATTATGCATGTCTGGGATATTATCATCAAGGTTCTAGGAAAACAAAGTTGAATCTTCTGCAGAAAACTAGTGAAAGTTGATAAGAAACATTCCAGTTTCTGAAATTCCCAAGAGAATGTTGCTAAAAGTCAGACATATGTCTTTTATTACAGAATGTTTTTCCCTACCATGGATATAATCTATTTGTTCTATATATATATTTTTTTGCTTCATACCTTTCAATTTAGAGTTGTTATAATATCAACATTTTGCATTTCTTGGATGATGAATGATGTTGAACGTCTTTTCTTGTGTCTTTTTGCCATCATTCATCATCCAAGAAATGCAAATCAAAACCACAATGAGATATCACCTCACACCTTTAGGATGGCTTTTATTTAAAAGACAAGAAACAAACAAAAAAAGACAAGCAACCACAGGGTTGGTGAGGATGTGGAGAAAGGGCAGTCCCCGTGCACTCGGGGTGGGAATGCAGGCTGGTACAGTCGCTCTGGAGAACAGGGCAGGGGTCCTCAGAAAGTTAAACATAGAGCTACCATATAATCCAGCAATCCTACTTCTGAAAATGTATCGAAAGGAAATGAAACTGTTATCTCAAAAAAAAAATCTACTCCCATGTTCCTTGCAGCATTATTCATAATAACCAAAGACTAGAAACAACTTAAGTCTCAATGGGTGAATGGATGAAGGACATAGTGTGTGCGGACCATTATCTGACACCACACGCAAAGATGAACTCAAAATGGATGAAAGACCTCCGTGTGAGACAGGAATCCATCAGAATCCTAGAGGAGAACATAGGCAGAGAAAGACAATTATCACATGGTGTCACTCCTAGGTGGAACAGAAGGATAGAGCAGAGGACCACAGGGAAAGGGAGGGAAAACTGCAGGGGGAGCAAGAGGAGAGGGAGATGAACAGGAGAGACTGGACCCCAGGAAACAAACTGAGGTTACAGAGGGGCGGGGCGATGGGGTGCCAGGGTGACAGGTATTGAAGAGGGCATGTGTTGTGATGAGCACTGGGTGTCGTACACAACTAATGAATCATGGAACACTACATCACAGACTAATGGGGTACTCTACAGTGGCTAACCGAACGTAAAAAAAAAGAGAAAAAATAGTGTGTGTGTGTAATGAAATATTATTCAGCTTTATGAAACAGAAGAAGCCCATGTTGGGCTCCCTCCTCAGCAGGGAGCCTGCTTTTCCCTCTCCCTCTGCGCACCCCCTGCTCATGTGCTCTCTCTCGATCAAATAAATAAATAAAATCCTTAAAAAATAAATAAATAAAATAAAAAAGAAGGAAACCCTACCATTTGTAGCAACATAGATGAACCCAGAGGGCATTATACTAAGTGAACTAAATCAGACAAAGACAAATGCAGTATGTTAGCACTTATATGGGGATTCATAAAAAGTCGATCTCACAGACAGAGAGGATAAAACCATGGTTGCTTGGGGCTGTGGGGCGGGTTTTTGAAAGAGGGATAGATTGGTAAAAAGGTATAAAGTCAGTTGTGAGATAAGCAAGGTCTGCGGATGTAACACAGTGATTGTAAGTCAGCAAACACTGTATTGTATGGCTGGAATTCGCTGAGAGGAAGAACCTAAATGTTCTCACCCAAACAAGAACCAAAGTGAGTATGTGGGGTGCTGGGCTGTGTCAGCTCCCTGGACCTTCCACAGGGTGCAGCCCTCTCACACCAGCATGCTGTACACTTTAAATACCCCACAATTTTATGTCTCAGTTGTACCTCAGTAAAGCTGGAAAAAAAAAATACCCAGGCACACTCCTAAGTTCTCCTTAGGCCTTTCTGTGAAAATCACAAATTACTAGTTGCTTCTCAAGTGGGCTTTTCTTCCTTCTAAATTAGGGGTCTTTAAAAAATTTGTCAGACACATGGTTTAAATAAACCTTTTGTTCTATGCAAAACTAGATTTAAGGAGTTGACAGGGTTGATTCAGGAGGAAAAAATTCAGATAGGAACTGGATGTTAGGGTAAAGACAGGGTCTGGGGGCGCTAAGGGGAGATGAGGTGGTCGGAAACTGGGACCATAGTAACTCGGACCAGGTGGACCTATGCTGGGGAATTTGTGATTTTGGCTTTTGGCATTCGGAAGGGGACGCATGAAAACAAAATATGCATGCTTGTGATTTTTATTGTTTTCCCAAGGCCTAAAACTTCATCATAATTTTTTTTTTTTTTTTTTTTTTTTAGAGATTTTTATTTACTCACTTGAAAGAGAGAGAGAGAGAGAAAGACAAGCTGGGAGAAGGGCATGGGGAGAAGGAGAAGCAGGCTCCCCACTGAGCAGGGAGCCTGATGTGGGGCTCCCCAGCACCCTGAGATCATGACCTGAGCTGAAGGCAGACGCTTCACCAACTGAGCCACCCCGGCGCCCCTTCATAAGTTCTGTAACAACTCACACTTATTATTCAGGTTAGGGTCTTTCACTGAGGAGCTAGTCCCTAACGCAGATTCAATTTCCAAACAAAATTTCCTGAGGCACAGTACACATTTTATGTTAAACCAAATAGTGGATACTGTGTAATAGGTTTCCTCGCCCCTCCACCATTCTGTGATTTTACTGACAAAAATAACTAAATATTAAGCCTGGCTGGCTCTTCAAAACTTGACTGTTGTTTTCTTTTTTTTAAGTTGAATGTGTAATCTTAATTACTTATTTATTTATTTATTTATTTATTTATTTGACAGAGAGAGAGATCACAAGTAAGCAGAGAGACAGGCAGAGATTGAGGAGGAAGCAGGCTCCCTGATGAGCAGAGAGCCTGATGCGGGGCTCGATCCCAGGACCCCGGGATCATGACCTGAGCCGAAGACAGAGGCTTTAACCCACTGAGCCACCCAGGCGCCCCAAAACTTGACTGTTGTTTTCAATTTGATTCTATTTGCAAAAGATTGGATTCAGTGTATCATTCTCACAAAAACCTCCCTTTTGTCTTTGAATTGGTACCATATTTGTTTTTTAGAAACATTTACTGTTTCCTAGCACTCGGTGACTTAAGAAATAACGGACTCAGCACTCAAACCAACTTTCTCAAACCATTTATCTCCAACTACTTGCTCATGTGTTACAATCTCGTGTGAATCTTCTCTCTCATTTCGGGGAATGGACAGTGTGTGCGTGTGTGTGCGTGTGTTTGCACCAACATGCTAACTTTCCCAAGTGAGGTTTCTCATCTCTCTGGTGAAAAGCTTAAAATGACATGCAACATGGCTGAGCTGATCCATTTTGTTAAACTCACAACCTGTTCTTGGTTAACCGGTGGCCTTTCCTCCACGGGCATTAATCCAGTCTTCTGTGTTGCATTATTTTTCCTGAGGAAACTTTACCACAAATGCATCTTGTCTTTATATGCATTCTAACCACTTTTATAAATTTTTTATTTCATTGTTTAAAGAAGGTTTAAAAAAAACACAAATTGGGGCACTTTTTTTCTGATTTTCTCCCTCTCTTTTTTTCATTATGTAAAATTTAAAACATAAACAAAAGTCAAGGGAATGGAATGATTCGTTGCTATGTTTTATTACCCAACTTTAACAATTAATTACTTACACATGGTCAATCTTGTTACATTTTGTGTATTTTTGCCCTATTCTGCTGGGTTTTTTTCTTGTATTTCCTAAAGACACTGCCTTTATCTGCTATTGTATTTAGTATCTTGCCCTATTTTCTTGAACAGCACTTCTCCTGCTGGTTTTCACAGTACCTGTGTTCCCTTGTTCTGTCCCTGCGGTCGTCATCCACATTTGACCATAAGCACTAGGACGTGTATGAACACACGTGTCAGCAAAGGGCCTTTTCTGTTTGGGCCTTCCTGGATTACCAATAGTGAAAAACTGGCTAAACCAGCTTGACTGATACCAGAAATGTACTAAAAATAGTATGGCTTTCAAGTTCCGTGAAGGTTGAAACTGATCATTCAAAATGTGTAGGCAATGGTTAAATCATCAACTCCATTCCTCTGTGTTCTCATCTCTGTGTCTGAGTGGAGCAGGGAAGTAGAGCCTGAGCCTCACGCACCGTGGGAGGGGGCCTGGCTGTCTCTATTTCTATCAGTGCTTCCTTTCTTGTTCTCTCAAGTTCCCAGAGTCATTGTGGAGGAATCAAGGGTGTGCCACAGAAGCAGACCTCGGTCACTTGTTAGCGTTTTCTACAAGGAGTTAGTGACGTCGGGGGTTCAGCGGTGATCACTTTAAACTAGGTAATAGAAGTCAGAACAAATTTAAAATAGTATCATATCTAGATACATTCTATACATTCCTATAAACTTTAGTATCATTAAGCTGTGCTATCTAATTTTTCTTTCACATTTAGCAACTTCCTAGGACTGTTTTTCTATTTTATTTTTAAATCATCTCTACACCCAGTGTGGGGCTTGAACTCTTGACCCTGATCAAGAGTCCCATGTTCCACTGACCAAGCCAGCCAGGCACCCCTTTTCTCTCTCTTTAAAGTCATTTTTAAGATGAGTGTTAGGAACACAGCAAAATGGAGAGGAATTTCCCATACGCCCTGTCCCTCCAGCCTCTGTGTAATCCATGGCCATCATCAGGATCAGACATTTGTCACACCTAATGATCTGCACGGGCACCTTGTAGTGAGTCCTTGTTCCCTTAGGGGTCACTCTTGGCGCTGTACGTTCCTCGTGTTTGGACAAATGTATAATGACATGTCTCCATCATTATAGTATCACACAGGATTTTCACGATTCTTAAAATCCTCTGGGTCCCACGTATTTACCCTCCTTCCCAAACAGTCCTGGGCAATCCCTGACCTTTTTTGTTGTCTGTATAGTCTTGCATCTTCCAGAAGGTTGTGCTCTTGAAATCACATAAAATGTGGCCTTTCAGATTGACTTCTTTCACTCAGTGACATGAATTTAAAGCTCGTCCTTGTCTTTTCACGGCTTGAAAGCTCATTTATTTTTAGTCCTGAATCATCCCCATTGTCCGTATGGACCACAGTTTATTTATCTATCCACCTTTTTTTTTTTTAAGATTTTATTTATTTGCTTATTTGACACAGAGACAGACAGTGAGAGAGTGAACACAAGCAGGGGCAGTGGAAGAGGGAGAAGCAGGCTTTCCACTGAGCAGGGAGCCCATGTGGGGCTCTATCCCAGGACTCTGGAATCAGAGCTCGAGCTGAAGGCAGACGCTTAACAACTGAGTCACCCAGGTGCCCCTACCTGTTCACCTTTAAGAGCACCTTGGTTGATGATTAGTAATATCAGACATCTTTTCATATGCCTATTGGCCATTTGTATGTCTTCTCTGGAAAAATATTTGTTTAGGTCCTTTGCCCATTGTAATCAAATTTTTGTAAATGTGTGTGTCTGGTTGTATGAGTTCTTTGTGTATTTTGGATACTACTCCCTTATCAGATACACCATTTGCAAATATCTTCTCCCATTCATTAGATTGCCTTTTCATTTTGTTGTTGGTTTCATTTGCTGGGCAAAGACTTTATAGTTTGACATACTCCCAATTGTTTAATTTTTGCTTCTGTTGCCCTTGGCCTGAGGAGACAGATGCAAAAGAAATTGCTAAGACCAATATCCAAGAGTTTACTTCCTAAGTTTGTATTTTAGGATTTTTATGGTTTCAGGCCTAACATACAGATCTTTAACTCATTTTGCATATTTTATTATGTGGTGTTTAAAAAGTGGTCACATTTCATTCTTTTTCCAATTACATTTATTGAATAGACTATCTTTCCCCACTGCATATTCTTACCTGTTTTGTTGTAGAATAACTGATCATAGAGTTTGGGTTTATTTCTGCACTGTCTATCCCGTTCCATTGATACTTCTGTCTATATTTTTGATTACTATAGCTTTTTAGAATAATTTGAAATCTGGGACTGTCATACTTCCAGCTTTGTCTTTCTCAGGATTGCTTTGACTATTTGTGAAACTTATTCTTATGCATTTTATTCTTTTTGATATGATTGTAAATGAGATTGCTTCTTAATTTCTCTTTTTGCTAGGTCATTATTAATGTAGGGAAATGCAACAGATTTCTGTATATTAATTTTGTGTTTTGGAATTTTTACTGAGTTTATTTATTAGTTCTAATATAATTTTTTGGAGAAGTCTTTAGGGTTTTCTGTATTTAGTATCATGTCATCTTGTGACAGTTTTAATTCTTCCTTATCAAGTTGGATGCTCTCTCTTGGTTACTATTTTCATGGAATATCTTTTCTCATACTTCTCTTTTAACCTATTTCTGTCTTTAGCTCTAAGTGAGTCCCTTGTAGCCAGCATGTACTGCATCATCTGTTTTTTCCCATATTGTCAATCTCCATCTTTAGATTGGAGAGAACATTTAAAACCTGGGTATGTTTAAATTAATTAATAATAATTGCTCAAAGCTCAATTTTTTAGGTTAGAGATTTTTTAAGGTTCTTTTTGTTTTTAGGTTAGATTAGGGTTCATCTGTGAATTAACTGATTCTTATTGTAATATATCACCACTGACTTGACATCTGTGAAGGGTGAATAACAACAGACACCTATGAAATTAAAAAATGTTGAGCTGACGCAATCAGTGTGGGTGGGAGACACAGGAGTCCACTGCATGACTTTAACTAATGTGTTAAAGTTATTTGTTTATATGCCTGTCTTTATGTTGAGTCTGTAATCTCCTTAAGGGCACAGACTGTATCTTAGTCATCTCTATGTTTCTGGCGAACAGTAAATGCAAAATGTATTTCTTGGTGAATAAAGGAGTGAAGGGATGGATATTTAGAATACGGTGTCTAAATGCAAAAACACTTATTTAGAGGACCTAGACACAGCCAACTTATTTAGAGTAAGACCATAAGTCCAGAAAACAGTGGTGATCTTTGTAATTGCTTTCAAAGATGAAAAATCCAGGGAAGTAGCTGTTAATGTACTTTCTGTAAAGACCTGCAGGTCATGCATCAATACGTTCAGCACTACGTGCATCTGACATGGACAGCAGGGATATGAACCACCTACTTGCATATTACATGCAAAGCCATCATTCTGAGGTCACCTAAAAGGGAGCTGTTGTCACTATTGATGTCTTCATGTAATTTTATGTTAAAGCTGCTGCTCTCTCATAAACCTGTGTCCAAGATAAAGTGTATCTTCACATTAAACATTTCAAGAAATAAGTGATGTGGGGCGCCCGAGTTGTCTGTCACAGTATCCTGAGCAGATACTATGCGGTGAGAATTCAAAAATCAAAAGAAAAATTGTTTCCATTTAAGCTTGTAAATCACAAGCATTTTTGTGTTTTTATACAGCTTCAATCTGTTATGTCAATGGTCTTGATAAACCTACTGAGTAGATAGGACCAAGTTAAAAAAAAAAACAAACAAATCACTTAAAAAAAGAAGCTTATTTTGCACCCGATGATCTATCAGCCCTTTCACATAGGTATTGGTGCCCCCCAGGGAACTGAGGTACAGAAGCTGTAACTGATTTTTCCGAATTTCCATATAAAGAGGTGCCAGAGCCAAGAGGGGATCGATCACCTTTTCTGACCTCAGTCCAGCGCTTACTCCATAACGTGCTGATTCTTAAGTAGAAACTCTGGAACACATTGCCTGGGGAGATTGTAGACAATGAATATGCTTGGATTTTCTAGTGAATTCTCTGCCTTGTTGATTTACCGTCTTCATGACAGGGAGAGGGCACTCCAAAAGCCACACCCATGACCCTGAAATTTGTGGCTTATTTTGGAAACGACCGTCTATGTGACCATCGCTGTCCTAGGTTATTTAAGGAGGGTGGCGAACGGAAGAGACAAGCTGTCTGTACTGCTGGAGCCTGGGTTCTAGTGCGAGAAGACAGAAAATAACCACGAAGAAAGACAGGAAATGTAGCTTGAGAGAGTGGTAAATGAGGTGAAGAAAATAAGATAGTACAGTACAGTGGGCTAAGAAGTGACTGCGGAAGGTGATACTGAAACACTGTGGAAATCAGTACTGTTAAGTAGAGGCCTCACCTTCCTGTGAACACTCTTTAGACCTCCTTGCTTTGATTTACCATGACTCTGACAAGAGCTTTTTCTCTGATGTGTGACATTTGCCTTGATGAATTAAAATTTTCTTGGAAGATTGATCTGTAAGCACCTAAGTCATAAATGAGATGACATATAGGGAAAATTTGGAAATATTAAAATATTAAAATCCTATGCTTAAGTGAAGTAAAAAAACAATGTAGCTTCTCGCCCCCCTCCCTGGACTTTCATTGTCATCTTTATCAATGCTAATGGACAGAGATACCCAGTCATAAAGGAAGACTAACTTTGACCCTGGGCAGCGGCACTATTTTCCAGTAGCCCTTTATTCCATTTATTCCATTAGTTTCAATTGAATGTTGACTTTAGAAGGGGGATTATAAATTGTACTGTGCCCATAGTCATAGCAAGGATGAGAATTGGTTACTTTGTACTTCAATTAATACATATGTATGTTTTAAATATTTATGTATAGTGACCGTTCACTGGGCGGTCATTCTTCAAAATCCTATTAATTTCATGTAGTCAGACAGTGTTGTAGAAGACTGCACTCTATCCTCTATGGAAGAACGCCCCTCCACAGTCCTGCCCACGCTAGCGTTCAGTCAGTTACTGCTAAGGCCTGGTGTTACATCCCGATGATACCTCTTGGCTTTCCCATGCCTCGGAAATCCCTGTATTTGCCAGCTTTGATTTGCTCTGGTAGTAAGTCATTCAAAGCAAAGAACTCAGCAAACCTCCTCCTGGAAGACTGTGACACAGACACATCTACTGGAAAGCCCTGCTCTCGGAGGGACACTTTGATTGTGCTATGGCGATATTCCTAACTGTGAAAAACAAGCAGACTGTGTGGGCTTCTCTGCTGAGTATTCAAGCCCTCTGCTTAAGTTCGGTCCTTTGTGGAGGACTGGGCTGGATATCACGGTATGTCAAACTTGTATAATACTTCCACTTTCATCCCCATTTATTCAGCCCATTCCGTAAAGCAGGCACTTAATTATTTCGGAATGCCCTTAACAAACATGACTCTTTTAAAGAGCTTTATATTTTCCCCTCCTCCAGGAAGTTCTTTACTCAGTGGAATTAAATGACGATTACACTTCTCACTGAATGGTAGAGTTAACATCTGTCTGAGGAAAAACATGCATAAGGACTTGAAAGCTAACAGAAAATGGTGGCTTGTGCTCTCTTGCTACTTTGGAATCTTCCTTGTGATAGGGATAAATCATAATGAAAATGCAACATCTCACAATTTATGGGATGGAGTGAAAGCAATACCTAGAGAAAAATTTATAGTTGTAAACATCTACCTTAAAATTATGAGAAAGATCTCAAAGCAATAACCTTACTGTTCACCTTTAAGACTCAGCTAGCAGAAGGAAGGAATCCCTATACCAGAAATGAAGAATGTCTTTTGACTGGCAAACCAACAGGCTGAACTGAGCTAAGGAGAGAATCAGTGAGTTAGAAGAATGGTTAACAGAAAATTTCAAAACTGGGGTGCAAAAACTAAAGAATTAAAAAGACAGAAGAGAATATCCAAGAGCCTTGGGACAATTTCAAAAGGAATAATATATGCCCAGTGGGAATACCAGAAAGAGAAGAGAAAAAGAAGTCAAATATTTTATGGTAATGGCTTCAAAGTTGAGAATTTTCCAGACTTAGTGATAGTCCCTGTATTAGTTTGGTAGGTCTACCATAACAAAGTTCTGTAAATTGTATGACTTAGGCAATGAAAATATATTGTGTAGTTTCAGAGTCTAGAAGTATGAGATCAAAGTGTCAGAAGCATGGGTTCTGTGTTGAAGGGCATGAGAAGAAAAATATGTTCCAAGCCTTTCCTGTAGCTTCTGGTGGTTTTCTGGCAACCTTTGTCATACCTTCCTGCAGAAGCATCGTTTGAATGTCTGCGTCCATCTTCACACTGTGTTCTCCCTGTCTCTATGCCAAGATTTTCTCCTTTTATTTCATTATGCTATCTTAAAAAAAAAAAGATTTTATTTATTTATCTGAGAGAGGGAGAGTGAGCACGAGAGAGAGAGAAGGCAAGCATGAGAGAGGGGGCTGAGCATGGGTGGTGGTGGGGTAGGCAGAGGGAGAGGGATGAACCGACTCTCCACTGATCAGGGAGTCCGACTTGCGATCGTGACGTGAGGTTTAACTGACTGAGCCACCCAGGCATCCCAACATTTTCTCCTTTTAAAAAGGACACCCAGTATGGGGCGCCTAGGTAGCTGAGTTGGTTAAGCCCAACTTTTGATTTCAGCAAAGGTCATGATCTCAGGGTTGTGAGGTCCAGCCCCACACCAGTGTGGAGCCTGCTTAAGATTCTCTCTCTCCCTTTCCCTCCACCCTTCCCCCTGCTAAATGTGTGTGTGTGTGTGTGTGTGTGTGTGTGTGTATACACACACACAATAGGTACATATTTATTTATTTATTTTACTTCAGTACGTCTGTCTGCTCTAGGAAAGATGTTAGGGTTCGAAGCCAACAGTCAAGAAAGAATTCTCGAGACATCACTGGTGCAAAAAGGTGATTTTTTAAAAAATATTTTATTTATTTATTTGACAAACAGAGATAACAAGTAGGCAGAGAGGCAGACGGGGGTGGAGGGGTGGGGAAGCAGGCTCCCTGCCAAGCAGAGACCCCGATGCGGGGCTCGATCCCAGGACGCTGAGATCATGACCTGAGCCAAAGGCAGAGGCTTAACCCACTGAGCCACCCAGGCACCCCACAAAAAGGTGATTTTATTAAAATGTGGCAACAGGACTCATGGGCAGAAAGAGCTGTGGTGGGGTTGTCAGGAGTGGTGATTATATATCGTGGGGTTGGGGAGGTAAGGAAAAGGGAAGTTGTTTTTAAAAAAATTTTTTTTAAATTTTATTTAACAGACAGAGATCACAAGTAGGCAGAGAGTCAGGCAGAGAGAGAGGAGGAAGCAGGCTCCCTGCTGAGCAGAGAGCCCGATGCGGTCTCGATCCCAGAACCTGGGGACCATGACCTGAGGGAGGCCTCAACCCACTGAGCCACCCAGGTGCCCCGAAAAGGGAAGTTTTCAAAAACTTTCATGTATTGAAGAAGACACACAGGATCCTGGAGACTCTTCGCTATTCGTCAAGTTAAGGTTGTTTTTCCTTCTAGTAAGGCATTAACTGCAAGGGAGTTGGGAGCTTCCTGGAGGAAAATTATATTCCTCCTATCACTCGTCCTTATCAATGGGCTGTAGGTTTAAAAGGAATTCAATTTTACATTGCCTTCTGCCTCAGCTTCCCTCAGTTTTATGGAGGGAGGGTGATAGGATAACTCAAGAAATTGAGTTATGGGTCTTTGAAAGTTGGGCTATTGATAAGAAAGCTTCTTTCTTGTAAATCACCTGACATTTGTAAACTGAGGGAGACTCAGGTCTTGCAGGATTGTGATTTCTACAAGTTAAGTATTTGTTTTTCCTTTAGGGCAGTCAGGACTGCCTGAGGAAGGTCACACATATCCCACCGTAGGGAGTGGGCGGTGTAGGGTGCCAGCTTCTGCTTTGTCCTCCACGAGCCTTCTGCTCCCTCATACATCCTGTCCCTTTCCATCCAGAATGTGCGAGCTATCAGGATTGACAATCCCTGAGACTCCCTGTTCATGGTGTCCTCACCGGGAGGAGCATGGGTGGGGGAAACAGGACAGTGGGTGGGTTCGGGTCTCAGGGGAGCTCCAGAACAGCTCTGTCCTTGTTCCTTCCATGTCCCTGGAGAGGAAAATCTCAGAACAGCGAGAGGAGAACAAGCAGGAGGAAGGGAAGAGGTCCCCGGATGGCTAATTGGTCTGCTGTTTTTTTCCTTAAGGGTTCATTTTATTCATGTGTATTTTTACTACAAAATCACCCATTTCCTCTAGGTTGTCAGTCTGATGCAATAGTTTCTCTTATTTGACCTTTGATTTCTGCTCTTTTAAAATTTTTCTTCAGGGGGCGCCTGGGTGGCTCAGTGGGTTAAGCCACTGCCTTCGGCTCGGGTCGTGATCCCAGAGTCCTGGGATCGAGTCCCGCATCGGGCTCTCTGCTCAGCGGGGGGCCTGCTTCCTCCTCTCTCTCTCTCTGCCTGCCTCTGTCTACTGTGATCTCTGTCAAATAAATAAATAAAATCTTTAAAAAAAATTTTTTTTTTTCTTCAGAATTGTCACTGATGGGCCGGCTGGGAAACGGGGCCTCCAAAATTGCGGATCTTCCCGCCAACCCTCTCCAAGATGGCGGACTTTCCCACCACCCTCACTGCGGCCTCCACCCACCGTCAGGAGACTGAAACTCCCCACCCAGGAGCTTCCAAATTGAGAACTGCCCATCAGGACCGCCCTCGCCCCATATGCTCCAATCACCACGTGCCCAATGGGCGCAAGGCTATGCCCTGCCTCAACCTGATAAAAGACCCCCACCAACTGCCTCCCGGGGCGACTTCCCCGACTCACTATACCCCCCTCCCTTCTGTGAGTCGCGGAACCTCGCCGAGGGTGCTTGCAATAAAGTTCATCTCCCGGATCCATTTGCCTGGTAGCCTCTTTTCTTACCATCGCTGGCGGGAGCAACTTTACAGTCACAATTAATGAACAAATATTGGTATGTTATTTTTAGTTAAAGTCCATATTTTTAAAAAAAATTTTATTTATTTATTTGACAGACAGAGATCACAAGCAGGCAGAGAGGCAGGCAGAGAGAGAGGAGGAAGCAGGCTCCCCGCTGAGCAGAGAGCTCGATGTGGGACTCGATCCCAGGACCCTGGGATCATGACCTGAGCCGAAGGCAGAGGCTTAACCCACTGAGCCACCCAGGTGCCCCTAAAGTCCATATTTTATTCAGTTTCCTCTACTCTACCTTTTCCTGCTCCAGGATCCCATGCAGGGCATTGCATGACATGCAGTCATCATGTCTCTTTAGGCTCTCCTTGGCTAGGACAGTCCCTTGTACTTGTCTTGTTTCAGTGACCTTGATAGTGTAAAGGAGTGGTCACATGTTTTGAGGAAAGTCCTGCATTTGGATTTATGGCGTCTTCCTCATGATTAGACTGGGGTTATGGGTTTTGATAACCTGTCATCACTTTATATCATTACTTTAGATCTCTCATCACTTTATATCAAGGGAACATGGCCTGGAGGGCACTTGTCACTGTTTGTTTTAACATTGGTCACCTGGCCTCGTTGGTCAGACTTCCCCATCATGAAGTTACTCTTCCTAATGAGTGTACGGTGTGTCTTCTTGAGCAGGAAGACACAGTGCTGAGCCCACACTGTGGGAGAGGGAGTTATCTCTCCCTCCCGGATGGAGAGCTGAGTGTCTACATCTGTTATTTGGAATTCTGCATAGGACAGGTCTTTTCAACCCCATTTGTAAAACAAACAAACAAAACAAAAACCAACCAACCAACCAACCAAACAAAAACCTATGTAATTTGTTAATAAAAATGCAACTGAGTCATTTAAAAGATTACATCGCTTTATTGAACAATTCATGAATCCCATCTAGCAAATAGAAAGGAGCTCCCTTGAGCTTCAGGGAAGGAAAGGTTTTTAAAGGGAGACAGGGAATTGAACAAAGGAAATTGTTAGCCAAGAAAGCATTGTTTTTGGCAAGGTCACCCCCCTCAGGGGACCAGAAGGGGCCATTCGATATATTTTCCAGGTTGACCGGTTAAATGTTACACGGGGTGTGTGTGTGTGAAATTGGAGTTAGATTATTTAGTTAAGTCTTGGTTTGCTGGCTTGGGTCTCTTAACACAAGGGACTCCGTTTTGGGCTTATGGTTCCTTTTAACTAAATCATTTATTTTTACCACTGTGGATACCAGGGTAGTCATTTTAGGCCTTTGGTTTTCTCTGCTACCTCAGTATGTGGCCACTGGTTTATTCCTGCTCTGGTGTTTGAGAGTGCTCTCCATTGGCTCCTGTTTTCCTTTGACATATTTCTATCTTTATGGTTTTTTTTTCTCGGTACCTCCTTACTTTCTGTTACTTCAAGATTATCCTGCTTCCTATATTTACTGTCTGAGTCCTAGTGTCAGCAATTTCTTCAAAGAGCCCTGGTTCCTTTTGTTAGAGAACGATTTAAAGTCTTACTGTAGGAACTGCATGTGCTCGGCGTATGACGCAAGGCAACACATGCATGTGTTCCTACTATGTTGGCACGCCTAATTATAAAGACTTCAATGTGGAGTTTTCTGTATCTGTATTAAGCTAAAGATGAGTTTATGCTGATGTCTCCAACCTGGGCCATTATCACATGGACAGTGATCATCTCCCTTTGCTTATCTATAACCTCCTACTCCAACAGTGGCAAACTAGATCCCACCACCTGCCACGGGTTTAAGTCACTGCTCCATTCCAGATTACAGATATGGTGTCTTTAAAACTGTTAGCTACCATCCTGATAGGAAAGAACTTTGTAAAATAATGTTCCCTCTACTCTTTTAGGCTCTTGGCTGAGACCCCTTCTTGCAACATCAGATTAGCAGGAGAAAAACAAACAGAAGCTTTATTTTATGTATATGTCCTGTATACACAGGAGATACTCAGGAGAGCTGAATAACTTCCCCCAAATAACTCAGCCATCACCCTACATGCCATTTTGGTTAAAGTCAAAAAGAATTCGGGTGGTGGGAAGGCCAGTTAAGGGAGGTCATCGGGCGGAGCACAGTAAAAGAGGGCGTGGTTGTTATGCAGATTTAAGTCTGCGCCTTCTCCTTTGATAAGAGTTCTTGAGATTTAGTCCTTCTCCTTTCCCGGGGACACCTTACAAATGGAGCTTTCCTTTACAAATGTACACTTGGCTCACTAAAGGACATTTTCTACTCAGTTTTTGGAGATTCTCCTGTGTCTGCTGTTTCTTAAAATTAAGTACCCCCAAATAATCCTTGTGCCAAAGAGGCATATTTAGAGGTGACATATACTGCTTCCCTCACATGGACGCACCCTTGTTTGCTTACAGATCCTTCTACTGAAGGACATTCTGATTTCCTTAAGTTTTTTTTTTTTTTTTAAGATTTTATTTATTTATTTGAGAGAGAGACAGTGAGAGAGAGCATGAGTGAGGAGAATGTCAGAGAGAGATGCAGACTCCCCGCAGAGCCGGGAGCCCGATGCGGGACTCGATCCTGGAACTCCAGGATCATGACCTGAGCTGAAGTCGTCCAACCAACTGAGCCACCCAGGCGTCCCTGATTTTCTTAAGTTTTTAACCACCATGAATAGAGCTGCTATGCAAAACTCTATGTGAGCTTTTGTTTGGAAACAGTTTTTTAAGTACTCTTAAGTCTGGTTTTTGGATCCTAAGTTGGGACTCATTTAGGGACTTTGGAAAAAACTGCCAAACTGTAATAGTGGCCATGTGTGTGATGTGGTTTTAGAATACAGGTGAGGTTCAGTGGGGTGAGGTCTGGAGCTGACGACGAAGAAAGAATTCTTGAGACGTCCTTGGTGCAAAATGGTGGTTTGGCAAAATGGTGGTTTATTAAAGCAGGGGGACTGTGCCTGTGGGCAGAAAGTGGCTGCTGACCCCTGGGCTGTGAGGGGTGGTTGATTATATACTGTGGGGTTGGGGAAGTAAGGAAACGGGAGCTTTCGAAAGAACTTTCATATGCTAAAGAGGACCTACAAGATACTGTGGGGCCCGCCACTGTCAAGTTCAGGTTGTTCACCCCTCTGGCAAGGCGTTAACTAAGACAGTTGGGAGATTACTGGAAGAATGTCACACGTGTCCCACCCAGAAATGGGGGGTGGGGGGTGTCAGCTTCTGGTTTGTCCTCAGTTTGCCTTCTGTTCCGTCACCAGGTGCATTCCCCCAACCTGAAGGAGACCTCTGTCATCCCTGACCCTCCAGCAATTGTTATCCTCGTTTTTTTGGAGTTTAGCATTTCTAACAGGTGTGCCGTGCTGTGTCAGTGTTGTTTAAATCTGTAATTTCTTAATGATAGAGGATATTGAACAGATTTTTTATTCCTATTTACTACCTGTACATCTTTGTCCAGGTGTCTGTTGAGATTCTTACCCATTTTCACCTAGGTTGTTTTCTTATCGTTTAGTTCTGAGAGTTTTGGGTGTAGTTTGGATCCAAGGCGTCATCAGATGCGTGTTTTGCAGACGTTCTCTCCGTTTGCGGGGGCTCGTCTTGCGGGTCTTTCGCAGCGCGGAAGTCTTGGTTTTACGAAGGACCCGGTGTCAGCTTTTCTCCTTTGTTCCTAGTGTTGTGTGTTAGAACTTACCACCGGAGCCAAGGTCATGTGGATTTTCTTTCCTGCCTTAACCTTCTGGGTGTTTTGATGGTTTTACATTCTAAATTTGTCTACAGTTTTGAGTTAATTTTGGTGAAGGTGCAAACTTTGTGCCCACATTTCCTTTCATTCCATATGGTTTGCAATGAGTTATTTCTTAACTATTTCTGGGGAAGGCAGGGGATGGTCGCCCCCATTTCAGTCTCAGTTTCCAAAACTTAATGGGTCCTGGAAGCCGGGACGCTCCCGCGGAGCCCGGGCACCGCACCCTGCGCTCCCCACCGCCGGCAGGGGGCGCCCTCGTCCCGCTCGGCCGCAGGACTCGGGCATGCGCGCTCCGGAGCGGCGCCGCCGCCTGAGCACCGAGGCAGCCTCCGCCGGACGGACCCTGAGGCCTCGGGAGGAAGATGGTGCGCGCGCTCGCCCGGGACCGCTGTGGGGGCCGCGGGCCGCGTCCACGCTGACAGGTCTCGCCCCCTCAGGCCCCGCGGCGGGAGCAGAGGTGAGCGGAAGCCGCCGGACCGGGCACAGCCGAGGGCGCGGGGCTCGCAGGGCCCCCGGGGGAAGGGCGCGCGGTGTAGACCGCGGGTTCGTGTGCGGCGCGGCGGCCTCCCCGGGGCTGTGGGGTCCCCCCTGTCCGGGCTCGGATGCGCCCGGGGTCGCGGCTGTGTCCGTGCGCCGCGGACGCGGCTCCTGGGGCTCCGCAGACGGTCCGGGCGCGGCCGCCCCCTCGGGGCTCGCGCTCCCCCCGCCCCGCCCGCCCCGCCCCGCGCGTCCTTCCCGCGTCCACACCCGCGCGGGGCCGGCCGGAGTCCGGGCGTCCGGGAGCGACGGCGGACTGTGTAGACGGCGGCGGGGACGGCGGGTGCTTCCCGAGCCCCGGGCGTCTCCGTCCCCGCGCGTCCCCTCCGTGTCCGCGGTCAGCGGCGGCGGCTGTGGTAGGACCGGCCTGTCCCCCCCCGGGTCGGGGCTCCCGGTGTCTCGATCTTGCGGACGCGGCGGACGAGGCTGCCCCGAGGTTCCCCCGCCGGTCGCTCCGGGCCGCGGACACGCCGCGGGTCGCGGACGCTGAGGCGTGAGTGTGTCCGCTCGTCGCCTCGCGCTGCGGCCCCGGCTCTGGGCGGCTCCGCGGGCGCGTCTGGGGGCGGCGGCGGCGTCCGGGCAGCGAACCACGTCCCCGCCACGTGCCCGCGGGCGCCGGGAGCGCGGAGCGACCGCGGCTTCACCGAGGCGGCGGCGGGGAAGGCCGGTCCCGGGAGGACGACAGGCCGGGCTTCGGGGTCGGGGACGCTCACCGGCGGCGGGACGGCGACTCCCTGCGGGACGTGACCCGCCGCTTCCCCGCGGGCCGGGACCGGAGCGTCTCTCCCGCGGCGGCTCCTGACGCGGGTCCGGGGCGGACGGTCGCTCCCGGGACGGACGCCGAGCCGCCCCCTTCCCGCCGCCGCTCCGGCTCCGCGGCCGCCGTCCCGAGGCCCGACCCGCTTCCTCACGGCTCCGACCGGGCTGTGGGGGCGCCGCGGGGACCTGGGACCCCGAGTCCCGCCGCGTCTGCCGCGCCGAGACTCGCCCCGACTCCGTCCTCCCGCGAGTGTCTGGCCGGCCGCGGCCTCTTGCAGGGGCGAGTGGCCGGTCCGCGCGGGGGACCTGGACCCGGCGGGCTGGGCCTCCCTCCCGGAGTCCGACGTCATCTCTGCTCCTGCGACGTGGTGCCGCGGGGGTGTCGGCAAGCGCCGCGTCCTCTGCGGTGACCTCGGATCTGCGGGACCGGGTCGCCGCCGCCGCACAGACGCGCGCCGTCCCCGCACGCAGACCCCCCGCCGTCGCTTCCGAACCGTGGCTGCGCGTCGCACGGGCTGCTTCAGGGCGTGTTACCCCGAACAGCGACACGGTCCCGCGGAACCCCCACGGAACCCCAGGTGAGGAACGGCTGACGGCGCCCGCAGTGGCCCCCGGACCGCAGGCCACTTCGGCTGTGTCCACTCTGGCCCGCCGCCCGGTCTGAGCGTCCACCGTTCTCCACTTCTTCTGGGGGTGGGGGCTGGGGCCAGGGTAGGAGTTAAGGTTATGGGGCAGGTGGGCCCGGAACCCGGCCTAGGGTTCGGCCGAAGGCACCGGAGCCGGAAGGTCCACACCGCTGGCTATGGCCACCGTCGCAGAGGACTGACTCGAGGGCAAAGGCCATGGCGAGGGCCAGGCCTGGGGTTGTGTTTAGGGGTGCTGACTGTGTGCGTTAGGGGCCGATGGCCAGGGCGCAGTGACCTGCGGGATCTGTGGAACGGGCATGTGGCGGCGGATCCTGGAGGCACAGGTGCTGCGCGGAAGGCATGGGGGTGGGGGGGAGACCCAGCGGCTGGCTTGGAGGGGCTGGGCCAGTGAGGTGGGAGTGTGGAAACTGAGGGCAAAGGGGCTGCTGGCCTGAGGCCTGGGGGTGGTGGGATTGGGCTTGGAGGGCTGGGAAGGTGAGGGGACGGCCAGAGCGGGCGGGCGGGCGGAGGGATAGGTGGGTGGTGGTGGAGGGTCCAGGGCGGAGGGGTGCGTATGGAGCACCCTGGGCAGAGGGACGCAGGGACCAGGGGCCATGAAGGTGGTGGTAACACGGCTTGGGTGGGTGGGTGGGCGGGCAGGCGCGGCCCCTCTGCGCTCCTGGAGCCCCGTGGCCAGAGTCAGAGTGGGCAAGGGGGCAAGCCAGTGCCTGACAAGGAAGCCCCCCATCCCAGCACGTGGCCTGCCACAGGGGCTGCTGTCACTGTGCCGAGGTGAGGGGACCCAGCGGACGAAGTTCTCCGTCGTGGCTGCCACACAAACACCAGGTGAACACGTGTGGGAGGTTTGTCTAACTCCTGCGCGTTCCGGGGGTTTTGTTCTCAGGTTTCATATTCCTGAACCACCGTGGGGCGCCGACAGAGCAGGCCCCGCACATACCTTCCCTGCCCAGGGCGCGGCCTTCTTGTTTCCACTTACGCTGTAAACAAGTGTTACTTTGAGATCCACGACTGCCCCATGTTTACAGTTTTTTGCTTTTATTATTTTTAAAAGATTTTCTTTGTTTATTTGAAAGAGGGAGAATGAGAGAGAGAGAGCATGAGAGGAAGGAAGGTCAGAGGGAGAAGCAGACCCTCTTCCCAGTAGGAACCTGAGGTGGGACTCTATCCTGGCACTCCACCTGAGCCGAAGGCAGTCGTCCAACCAGCTGAGCCACCCAGGCACCCCAACAATTTTGTGCTTTTTGTTGGTGACTTTGCTGCCTTAAAATAGCCCTAATGCTGAAGTGTGAAGCACAAGAAGGGTGCAAGGTACGCTGGGGAGAAAATATGCATGTTACGTAAGCTTCCCACAGGCCCGAGTTCTAATGCTGTGGGGAGAGAGCTCAGGGTTAAGCAGTCATGCGCATTGAATAAGGGGTCTTTAAGCAGAAGACACAGGAGACAAGCTTATATATTGATGTGTCTTAACCAAGGGCATGCGGAAACCTAACCCCTTAGATCCCTGAGGAGCGAGGGTTCGCTGTTCCCTAGCTCATTGCTCATGCTGACTTCATAGAACACAACTACTGGGAACTAATGGGGATCCGCTGTGTTTTGTTCCGGATGAGGCTTCTCAACTTGGGTGTTTTGAGATCCATCTGTCTAGAAAATTTAAAATACAGATTCCAGTCCCCCACCCTTTCCGGGTTCTGGTTCTAAGGTCTGGGGCTCAGTGTGGAGACTCTTCAGGCATATAGTACGAAGCATAGGGGTTTCAGGATCTAGGGATGTGGGGATGGGTGGGGAGACTCTTCACACATACTGAACTTTTGGGGTGTAGGAGTTTAGGATCTACACTGAGAATCCACTGGTTAAGGCCATGACCCTGGCTGGTGAGAGAGCTTATTATGTCCCAGTCTCAGAAGTAGCTGTTGGCCAAGGGATGTGGTGAGAAAGGGCGAGGCAGGAAAGGATCATCTGAGTTTTATGCCCTGCTAAGGCTTCAGTCTTCGCTCCTGTAAAACCAGGATAACTGATAACACCTACTTCACAGGATTTGTTTGTAAATGTAATGAAATAATGTACTTTGAGCTTTTAAGTGTTACTGTTTTTATTTCATTTGTAGAAGAAGAGAGAAGAAGCCAGGCTGGGAGTGGAATTGAGTGCCCAGGTCTTGGATGTTCCTGCTGGAGTTTGTCCTGGGTCTTCAAGGTGCCCGTCTCCTTTCAGGGTGGGGAGGACCCTGGGTGGGGAGGACCACACTGCAGAGCAAACAGCGGAGGATGTTTTCCTCCAGAAGTTCATGCTGGGCACTTTCCCAGGGTGAGTGGCTCACCCATTGGTCCTGAAGCGCCGGGCTAACCAGTTGCAGATCTGTGCCCTGGTCCTGGGCAGCTGGCCTGCACACAAGTTCTACTTCCTGGTGGGCTGCAGTGAGACTCTGCTGTCCCACTTTTACAAATGTCCCATCCGTCTGCACCTCCAGACTGTGCCTTCCAAGGTGGTGTATAAGTACATCGAAGACAGTCACCTTGTCTGCATCAGGCTCTAGCCTGTGAAGGACAGAGGCGTGTGGGAGAGGAGTGAAACAGAGATGGGGAAATGCATCCCCTCACTGTCTCGAGGATTCCTTTCCGAAGCTGCTGTTGAATAAATGGACCTTCCGTCTTGTCTTGCCTCTTGGTTTGTCTTTCTTCCTTAGAGAAGAGCGCTAGAGCTGGGTTCCTTCGAGGATGCTCCAGGGCTCCCCCAAAGGCTGCCAGTTGTTTGAGGCTTGGGTAATAGCTACGGTGCAGTGAGTGTCTTGTCACTTTACCAGGAACTTTTCCTGGAGCTCTTTGTTTTCTCTCAAAGTGGAAAAATCCATTTTTGGTAATTATAAAGTAATAAATGTTAATTTTTAAAAATTTTAAACAGTATGGACATTCATCAAGTGAACCATGAAAGTTTCTTGTAATTCTTCCACAGAGAGAACTACTGTGGACAGTTTATAGCCAGATGCACTTTTTCCCTCCAGAAATATCTTTATGGACACTCATCGCTTTTAAACAAGCTTCAGTGAAGCACCTGCCCTGTGCCGCACGTTCTTCTGAGTGCTTGGAGTCCGTCCATGTACAAAACATTCTGTTCCGAGATCCCTGCCTTCATGACACTTGTGTCCCCATGGAGGTGGACAGGGAGGGTCAGGCAGCACTGAGGGCTCCAGGCAGGTGAGGGAGGTAGATCCACAGCTCGGCGGGAGAGCATTTCAGGAGGTGGCGTTTGCAAAAGCTGAACATGGTGCAGTGGAGCGGGGATTGCTGACCAAATTCACTGTGACACTGACCTTGACCCTCACCCTGACGATGACCCTGTTACACTTAACCCTGAACCTCAACCTCACACACCCTAATCCCAACCCTGACCTTGACTTACTATTCTGACTCTGATTCTACCCTAAGCTTTACTCTCACTCTAACAGACATGCTTTCCCTAATCCTACCCACAACTTGGCCTTCACTCAACCTCACTTTTACCTGAGGGTCTCACTCAGACCCTCCCCTGATCATGTCTGATTCTGACACTTGATGTTGACTATGTCCCTCACATAACCCTGATCTTCAGTCAGAACTTCACTCTGAAAATACCCTGATGGTATCTGACCCTTATCACGACCTTGACTGTGACCTTATCCTAATTCTAACACTGACCATAATCCTTCTCCAGACTCTGATCATGACCTTGACCATAAACCTGACCGTCATTTAAATGTGACCATAGCCCTAATCTTCCCTTATTGATAAACTGGACTGTGACCTTGACCCTGAAACCCAACCATCACCCAGACTCTGTCCCTCCCACAGATCTGAGCCTACTCAACCCTGGTCTTGACCCTGATTCTAACACTCAACAACCTTGGATTGATCGGACTGATTGTCAGTCAGGCCCTGAGACACCCTCACACCCCGCTGACAACACTCAACCTTAACCTCACACTGCCCCTGACCTTGACCCAACCTTCACTTTGGCAAGGACCCAGACCTGGACTTCATGTGAATTTGACCCTCACCCTCTTCCTGATTTGTACCCTAACACTAACCTTGACCCTTCCACCACAGTGATCTGATTGAAACTCAGCTGGACTTGATCCTGTTCCTGAACCTCATGACACGGATCCACCCACATATTGATCATGAAACTTCACTTAACCCTGACCTCGACCCTGAGCCTTACTTGAATCCCTGATACAGGTGCTTATCCTGTCCCAGACTGTGACCCTCTTGCACAGCCTTGCCTCCTAGATCTTGACCCTGACCCATTTTTTAAATTGAAATATATTTGACATATAACATTGTGTACATGTTGATACATTTATGTATCTTAATATGTGATATATCAATATGACTGTAGCAAATAGCACCTTTATCATATTATATGATTATTCTGTCTTTTTAGTCCTTAGTAAGTTCTAGGTTCCAAAAAGTTTATTGATTATAATACAGTATTGTTTTCTGTGCTTACTATTCATTATAAATTTGTACCCTTAGGTGACATCTGCCCTGTTCCCTCCACTCCCCAACCCCTAGTAATCACCATTTTGCTCTCTGTTTTTGGGAGTTTTGCTTTTGCAGGTTACATCTGTAAGTGATGTCATACGGAATTTGTCTTTCTCTGTCTGATTTATTTCACTTAGCATAACTTCCACAAGGTCTATCATGTTGTTGGAAGTGGCAGGAGTCTTTTCTCATGACTGTATCATATTCCATTGTATTTATATACCACATCTTCTTTATCCATTCATCTGTTGATTGGCACTTACTGGCTATTGTGAATGACGCTGCAGTAAATACCAGAGTGCATATCTCTCTTCAAATCCTGTTTTTATTTCCTTTGTGTATAAATCCAGAAGTGGAATTGCACTGGATCATTGGTGGGTCTATTTTTAATTTTTTGAGAAGCCTTCATATTGTTTCCCATCGCGGTTGAATCAGTGTACACGCACATCAACAGTGTGGAAGAGTTCCCTTTTCTCCAGACCCTTGCCAGCAATTTTTATCTCTTGTCTTCTTGATGATAGGCCTTCTGACAGGTGTGATGTCATATCTCATTGTGGTTTTGATTCGCATTTCTTTGGCGGTCAGTGGCGCGGAGCATCTTTTCATGTGTCTGCTGGCCGTTGCAATGTGTTCTTTGGAGAAAGGTCTAGTTCTATCCGTTTTTTCAGTCAGATTGTTTTTGATTTTGAGTTCTATGAGTTCTTTATATGTTTTCAGTATAAACTCCTTATCCAATGTATGGCTTGCAAAATTTTCTTCCATTCTGTCGAGCGCTTTTTCATTTTGTTAACGGTTCCCTTTGCTGTGCAGAAGGCGCTACGTTTCGTGGAGCCATATTTGTTCATTTCCACGTTGGTCTTTGGTGCAGCTGGTGTCATATTCAAGGTTAAGGAGCTTCTTCCTGACATTTACTTCTAGGAGTTTTATTGTTCCAGGTCCTTCTGTTTCAGTCTTTAATGTACTTGAGTGAATTTTTGTGACTGGTGTAAGATGGGGGTCTAATTTCACTGCATGTACTCATCCAGTTTTCCCCACTCACTGGTTGAAAAGACTGTCCTTTCCCCATTGTGTGTTTGGCTTCCTTGTTGAATATTTTTTTGACTGTATAAGCAGGTGTTCTCACTTCTCTGAGAGAAGTGAGAACTTCTATCTTGTTCCACTGGTCTGTGTGTCTGTTTTTTCTGTCCATGTAGTAGTATACTGTTTTTATTACTGAAGCTTTGTAGTACCGTTTGAAGCGAGGAAGTATGATATCTGGCTTTGTTCTTTTTTTCCTTAAGAAGGACATTTCAACAATATAAAATCTTCTGATCCATGAACACAAGGGGATATCTTTCCATTTGTTTATTTTTCCATTTCTTTGATTTCTTTCAGCAAAGTCTCGTAGTTCATTGTACAGGACTTTCGCATTCTCGGTTAAATTTATTCCTAGTATTTTATTGTTTTTTTTTTTAAGATTTTATTTATTTATTTGACAGAGAGAGATCACAAGTAGGCAGAGAGACAGGCTGAGGGAGAGAGGGAAGCAGGCTCCCCGCTGAGGAGAGAGCCCGATGCGGGGCTCTATCCCAGGACCCTGAGATCATGACCCAAGCGGAAGGCAGAGGCTTTACCCACTGAGCCACCCAGGTGACCCTATTTTATTGTTTTTGATGCTATTGTGAATGGGATAGTTTTCTTTATTTCTTTTTCAGATGTTTATTCTTACTGTATAGGAATGTTAATGATTTCTGTAAGTTGATTCTGTATCCTGCAACTTGACTGAAATCTAACAGCCTTTCAGATTTTCTATATACTGAATCATATTATTTGCAAATAGTGACAGATTCACTTCTTCCTCCCTGATTTGGATGCCTGTTTCTTTGTTCTGCCTAATTGCTTTAGCCAGGACTTCTCATACCGAACTGAGTAAGAGTGGTGTGTGTGAGCACTTCCTGCTCTTTGAGGAAAGGCTTTCAGTGTTTCACCAGTGAGTATATACTGTCAGTTGTGAGCTCAGAACGTAGGCCTCTTAATATATTGAGGTGTGTTCCTTCCATACCTGATCTGCTGAGGGTTTTTATGAAATGATGTATTTTGTCAAATGCTTTTTCTGCATCTATTCAGATGGTCATGTGATTTTTCCCCCTTTCATTTTATTAATGTGATGTATCACATTTATTGATTTGTGCATGTTTAATGATCCTTGCATTCCAGGGATAAAGTTTACTGCTCATGACACATACTCCTTCTTTTAAAAAATTTTTATTTATTTATTTGTCAGATAGAACACAAGCAGGGGGAGTGGCAGGCAGAGGGAGAAGCAAGCTCCCCACTGAGCAAGGAACCTGACGTGGGACTTGATCCCCAAACCCTGGGATCATGACCTGAGCCGAAGGCACTTATCCGACTGAGCCACCCAGGTGTCCTGATGTGTAATCCTTTTTATGTGTTCTTGAATCCAGTTTTGCAACTGGATTCATCAGGGATACTGGTCTGTAGGTTTCTTTTCTTGTGGTGTCCTTCTCTGGCTTTTGTATCAGGGCAATGGCAGCCTCATAAGATGATTCTTGGAAGTAGTCCCTCCTCCTCAGTTTTTTGGAAGAGTTTGAGAAGAGTTGGTGTTAATTCTTCTTTGACCGTCTGGTAGAATCTCCAGTGAAGCTTTCTGGTCCTGGGGAGGTTCTGTGTTGGGAGGGTTTTGGTTCCCGATTCAATCTCTTTAGTCTCAATTGGTCTGTTCAGATTTCTGATTTCTTCCTGATTCAGTCTGGTAGGCTTCTTGTTTCTAGGAATGGATCTGTTTCTTCTAACTTACCTGAGGCTTTGGCATGTAATTTTTAGTCTCACAATCCTGTTTTTCTGCAATCTCAGTTGTAACGTCTCCTTTTTCTTTTCTTTTTTTTTTCTTTTAAAGATTTTATTTATTTATTTGAGGGAGAGAGTGAGTACAAGCAGGGCGAGTAACAAAAGGAGAGGGAGAGGGACAAGCAAACTCCATGCTGAGCAGGGAGCCTGACGTGGGGCTCTATCCCAGGGATGGGAGATCCCGACCTGAGCTGAAGGCAGATGCTTAACTGTCTGAGCCACCCAGGTGCCCCTAATGTCTCCTTTTTCACTCTTTATTTATTTGAGACTTTTTATTTTACTTTTTTAGTCTAGCTAAAGATTTGTTGATTTTGTTAATCTTATTCGTAGAACCAGTTCTCAGTTTCATCAGTCCTTCTTATGTAATTTATTTCTGCTCTGAGCTTTATTGTTTCCTTCTTTCTGCTAACTTTGGGTTTAATTTGTTGTTGTTTTCTAGTTCCTTGAGGTGTAAAGATAGGTTGCTTATTTGAGGTCTTTCCAGTTTCTTAATACATGCACTTATCTCTTTAAACTTTCAGAGCTGCTTTTGCTGCCTTCTGTAAGTTTTGATATGTTGTCTTTCCAGTTTCGTTTCTTTTGAGATAATTTTTTATTTTCTTTTGATTTCTTCACTGATTGTTCAGAAGTGTTTTGTTTAGTTTCCACATATTAGTGGACCTTCCAGCTTTTCTTTTACTGATTTCTAGTTCCATATCATTGTGGTCAGAAAAGATAGTTGGTATGATTTTGTCTTGTTAAATGAGCTAAGATTTGTTGTGGGTCCTACCTGTGGTCCTTTCTGGACAAAGTCGCACGGGTACTTGAGGAGAATGTGTATTCTGCTGCTGTTGTTGTTTCTTGGTTTTTTTTTTTTTTTTTTTTAAAGATTTTATTTATTTATTTGACAGAGATCACAAGTAGGCAGAGAGGAAGGCAGAGAGAGAGGGGGAAACAGGCTCCCCGATGAGCAGAGAGCCTGATGCGGGGCTTGATCGCAGGACCCTGAGATCATGATCTGAACTGAAAGCAGAGACTTTAATCCCCTGAGTCACCCAGGCGCCCCTGTTTTAATCCATGGAGCCATTCTGCCTATTGATTTGGTGAATTCAATTTGTTAATATTTAGAGTGATTATTGATACTGTAAGAATGAGTACTGCCACGTTATGTCTTGCCTTGTGATTGTTTTGTAGCTCCTTTGTTATTTTCCCGGTTTCTGTCTACCTTGGTGAAGTGCTGGTTTTCTACAGTGCATTTGGTCTCCCTCTTTCCTTGTTTTGTGACTCTAAAGTTTTGCTTTATTGTTACCATGGGACTATAAACAACATCTGTTAGATAAGATAGTCCTTTTTATGCTGGTAGCACCTTATTTTCATTCCCTGTAAAGTTTCCACACTTTTACTCTTTTCCTGTAGTTTTGATGTTAAAATGTACCTCTTTTTATGCTGTAAATTCACCGAAAAGTGATAGTGACTTTGGTTATTTTTCATGCTCTTTTCCTTCAGCCTCCGAACTATCATTAAGTGGTTAACACACCCTTCCAATACAGAGTTTCCATTTGTAATTGTGTTAATGTTTTATCTTTGCTAGTGTTTTACGTACTTTCATTTGTGTTTATGTCATGAATTAGTGCCTTTTCATTTCAGCTGAAGAACCTCTTTGAGCATTTCCTTCAAGGCTGGTCTGGTGGTGGTGAGCTCCCTCAGCTTCGCTGTGTCTGGCAAAGCCTCTCTTCCTCCTTTCAATCTGAAGGGTAGCTTTGCTTGGTGACTTTCTCGGTCGGCAGTTTTTTTTTTTTTTTTTAAAGATTTTATTTATTTATTTGACAGAGATCACAAGTAGGCAGAGAGGCAGGCAGAGAAAGAGGGAGAAGCAGGCTCCCTGCTGAGCAGAGAGCCCCATGTGGGGCTCGATCCCAGGACCCTGGGATCATGACCTGAGCCGAAGGCAGAGGCTTAATCCACTGAGCCACCCAGGCGCCCCAACGGCCGGCAGTTTTTATCATTTAACACCGAATGGTCTTTCTACTTTCTCTTGGCCTATGGAATTCCTTCTGAGAAATCTGCTGGTAGCCAAACAGGGGCTCCATTGTAGCTTACCCTCTTTTGTTCCTTGAAGGCCTTTAAGATGCTTTCTTTATGATTGACTGTAGACAGTGTCATTACAATGTCAAATATGATGAATGACCTTCCTTGAAGAAGGTCTTTCTGCTTTGGGGGTGCCCACACCCCCAGGAGGGGTATCCTGCAGTGAGGGGACTCCCAGACACCCACAGGCATGTCTCTTGCAGAAATCTTGAAGCAGATAGCAGGGAACATGTTCCTCCAATGTCTTTGGTTGTTCTTGTCTGCCTCTTTCCCTTTTCTCCAACTCCCCTGGTCATGGACTCACTCAGTCGCCACTTTGGCTTTCCACCTGCTCTGAAGGGCAGGCTCTTGCCAGCAGTGTCCTGGGGAGGGACCGACTCGGATTCCTCCTTCTCCTCTGACTCCAAGCCCATCTCTACCCTGCTTCGGTGCTGGGCCTGGTTTCCCCTGTTGGCTGGGCTTCTGCAAACTCTCTGTCTTCAGTGAGTGTCACCCAGTTGTGCTTCCCCCAGTCCTGGCAAGTCAGGCTGGGGCAGGCTCATCATCTTCCTTGGATCTGCAGCCCCCTTCATGGTCCTGTCCATCTTCTTTCTGATGCACAGGTGCATAGAAATCTGGGTGCCCTGGTGTGATGATCAGAGGCACTTTTGTTTGATTATGAACGTCGAAGTAGTTATAAATAAAAGGGGAGAGGAAGAAAGGAAAGACTCTTGCAGCCACCATGCTGATGTCATACTTGACCCTGATCCTGACCCTACACTCACCTTATCCTTGGTCCTGAACATGACCCTCGCCTTGGAAATGACCTGACTCTGACCACCCTGTTCCTGGCCTTGCAGTGTACTGTTAACCTGATTCTGAATCTGGCATTCACCATGGTGCTGACCCAGAATTGACTCTTACCTTCACTCTGACTCTGATGTTGACTTTGACCAGAAACTTGCTCTCACCTGGAACCTGAACTGGACACAACTCTCCCAGTAATCTGATGCTACTGTTCAAACTGAGTCATAACTTGACACCCACTCTGACCATTTCCCTAAAACTGACCCTGACATTAACCCTGAAGCACTGACCCTGCTCACCCTGATGCTTACTTTCTCACTAACCTTGACCTTCAGGTGACCTTTACCCTTACCCTACCCTCACCCTGCACCTAACCTCAACAGGATTCTGACCCTAATAGCCCTCACCTCCATGCTGAATTCATCCCTGCATTTGACCCTCACCTTCACTCGTGCATGGGTCAGTGTAGTGGCTTAAAGTAATTCAGGTGTATTCACCATAGTTTCATAGGCCTTAAGACAAAACTGGGTCTTGCTGAGTTAAAAGCAAGGTTTAAGCAGAGCCACATTCCTTTCTAGAAGCTTTGGAGATGCAGGAAAGGATTGTGAGCCGTGGAATGTAGGAGTCATCCTCCAGGAGGTGGAAAAGGCCTGGGAAGGGATTCTCCCCTGGAGCCTGCAGAAGGCTCCCCTGGAGCCACAACCCTGCCCCCCACCTCCACCCCCTGCACTAGACCCTGAGCTGCACAGTTGTGAGATAGTAAATTGCTGTTGTTTAGGCCACTGAGTTTATAGAAATTTGTTTGAGTTTCAGTAGAAAACTAATATGGTACTCAGTCTCTAGGTTAGGGTTAGGGGTTAGCTTGGGTTAATTTATTTGCCTTTTAATAAAATATGTCAATGCTGGGGCACCTGGGTGGCTCAGTGTGTTACAATGTGTCAATGCTTAAATAAGACATTTTTCTTAGACCATTTTACAGTGAAGAAAGGTAATCATGTATTCCTAAAAGAAGAACCAAAGGTCCCAAAGCAATACCCAAGTGAAAACATCCTAACATTTGTGTTTTATCTTTAAAGTTAATAAGAACTGTATTTGCTCTGTTGCTCTCCTCACAGATGGATTTGCTCCCCCTTTCATTCTGGTCTTGGCTTGAATGCCACCTTTGCAGAGGGTGTTCCTAGTGGGCCTCTCTGAATATCATGGCCCCCTTAGTCCACACTGTTCTCTTATTAGCCAGCACTCCTTCCTATTGTTGATGCATTTATTATATCCTCTGCTGTTTGCAAGCTCCCAGGTAGGACTAGAGCAGTACATTTGCACTAAGTAGAGACTCCATAAATATTTATTAATGAACAAGTATGACTTTCTTTTTAATAAAAAATATGCATGCTTTGTCAGTGAATTTTTTTTTACCGTTTCAGAATATATTTGGAGAAAACTATTGCTCCATGAATAGACCTCTGTCAAGGCTGTGGCTTCATTATGTCCTGTGTCATGCTTCCCTGAGCTAGCCGGTGCACTCATGACCCATGTATGAAGCTCCGCTTCAAACCTTACGGTGAGTTCTGTGAAGGTGCTGGGGGGCATTTGGGGAGCTTGTCCTGCTGGACACCACTGTGTCATCTGGGGCCAGATGTAACATGAGCACCCATCTTTTCCTGGCTTTTTGCATCTTCCTCTACCCTCTGTCATCATGTGCGCTCCCAGACAAATCTTTTCAGACAAACTCTGAGATGACCTATGGCTTGGGACTCCACCGACATCACAAAGTCTCATTATAACCAGTGTCAGAAGTTTCTGTGGCACTGACATGACCTTTGTTCCCAGAATAGGCCCCGTAAACAGTCCCATGAGACTCTGGGACTGCAGGGAAGATACGTGGGTGATGACAGCTCTAGCTAAAGCTGCTGTGGGGGAACCTGCTGGAGGCCACCTCCCATCTCAGTCTGGCTCTTCCGCTGATTTCCAACATGACTTAGGAGAGTCACTTCCTCAGAGTTTCAGGCTCACCATTTCTAAAATGAGGAAATGTTTTTAGGTTAATGGACTCATTCAAGACGATGGGATGAACTAGGAAGTTCTGGGCAGTCTCCAAGGTGGCTTCTATCTCAGGAGTTCCGACTCCCATCATCTCCGCTCCTATCGAGTTCCATCTTTGGACACAGTGGCTGTTCCATGGAAATTCCCCAGGGCAACACTGGACTAGCAAGGGTCTTCAGGGTGTGCCTGCATGCCCTTTGATATGGCTGAGGGGCCATGAGCAATTCTGAGCCCAAACCAAGGTTTTGGCTGTGCTGCCTTCTTGCATGAAAATAGCAGTGCCTGGATCAGGCCCACTGCAGAAGCTGAGCCAGCAGCTTAGTGAGGACCTTGCCTGGGACACTAGCCCCATGACACTGTGCGGGCACAGCGATGTCAGGCAATGCAACCAGTGATTCTCCATCAGGGCAGATGATGCAGGGGATTGCTTCACAGCAAACGTGACAAATACATGTAAATGACAGAATAGCAAATAGTTAAACATACTCTATACTATGGCAGTCAGTGATGGGAAAAGTGAATGATGGGGTCAGAAAGGGGAATGGGAGTTCCAGGAAGCAGGCTGGAGTAGTCAGGGGGTAGGGGGTGTCTCATGGAGGAAGGGACCAGGAGACTAGTCAGGGGTTCCAACAGTGCAGTATCAGGGTACGGCGCTGGGCCTGACCCACAATCCCCAGGGGCATTTGGGACATTCTAGCTCCAGAGGATCTACAGAAATGAAAATTGGCCTAAGCAGAGCCTTCCTAGTCTGTCTCCTTGGTTCCTGGGTGTGGCTCTTTCTCTGCCTCTGAAGGCTGTTGATTTCTACTTTGTTTTCCTCTGAGATGCACTATTTTGTGTGGATTCAGGGCTGTGAGTGGACCCAGATTCTTCCTGAAAAGAAGGGAAATAGAAGTCTTCCTGTTTCCTAGGTAGACCTGAATAGATTCAACAGTAATAGCCTTTTCCCAGGCCCTTGGGCCTTCATGGGCTCACCAACTCTGAGATTTTAGAAAACATCTTCTATTTTTAACATGTTGAAAGAATTAGTTTGGTTTTTAAAAAGTTCAACAAAGTCACACTTTTTATAATCTATAAAATGATGTTTAAACGTTGAATGAACAAGGTTTGACAGGGTGAAGGAAGAAATGCCTCTGTTAGTGGGGTTTGGGGCACTGTTTACTCACTGTTGCCCCCGTGTGGCCACTCTCCAGATAGCACGTGGCCGAGTGTGAATTTCCCAGATTCAAGGGAGAAGACAGAATGTTGGACCCTGAATTCTTTAGCTCCTAAAAACCATCTTTTGTGAGCGATATTCTAAATTGAGTATATCTCTCTTTTTAAAAAGATTAATTTATTTATTTGATAGAAGACACAGCGAGAGAGGGAACACAAGCAGGGGGAGTGGGAGAGGGAGAAGCAGGCTCCCTGCTGAGCAGGGAGCCTGATGCGTGGCTCCATTCCAGGACCCTGGGACCATGACCTGAGCCAAAGGCAGAAGCTTAACGACTGAGCCACCCAGGTGCCCCTTGAGTATATCTTAACTAGATATTAGGGTTAGGGTCAGGGTCAAGTTGCATACATTAACTATGGACAGTTTTGTGTACGTCAATCTTACCTGCCTAAAGTATTTTTTAAAAAAATGCAATGGGAGAGGATATAGTACCAAAGCATTGAGCACATTCCCTGTCCCCGGAAATAGGCCACTAAACGTAAGTATTGTTTCATCTTAGCTGACGACCAGGAGCTGGTCCCATAGGTACTCAGCAGGTAGCGTCTGTGGCCAGCTGGCCATCTCCCCCTCGACACCCACACCCAGTTCAGCGCATCCTCTGCTCTGCTCAAGGGCAGCAAACAGACGGACCAGGTGCAGGTGGGACTCCCTCCTGTCAGGCATGGCTGGTTTTTGACAGGTAGAGAAGTGGGCCAGCTCACAGACACATGACCTGTTCTGTTGGTTCCTTGCTCTCTGCCTCCCCTTTCTGTCACCCTGGTCCTGAACATTTAGCTCCTGGGAGAACTTGGGTTTGCAGGTTTCTGTTGACATTTCCAAGTGTAGATCTGTGTTGCCTTTGTTCCCTGTCCTTGGGCCAGAGATGAAGGTGGGAAAAGTCATCATACTCTGAAAGCAGCAAAAAGAAATATCAAGTGTACTCTGGCCCTGGCACCTCAGGCTTGAAAACAATGGCCAACTACTACTTGATGTTCTACACAATCAGCCTTAGGGACGCACGGATGCATGTGACATGAAATCGTACTGAAGGAAATCTCGTTACTGAAATTCTGCCTTGCAGAAGTCAGTTTAGGGACAGTGCCCCTCTCCCGCCCTGTCATTTCCCATCTGGCCATTGCCTGATCACACTGACAAGTGTAGCCACACAGGACACAACTGTGACATCCTCCTGGAGCACTCCTGGTCCCCCTGTCCCCCAGTCTGGCCAACCTGTACACCCCCAGTGCTCCTGAGTATCCCCTGTCATGGCACTTGTCACACAAAGCTGTCATTTTCTGTCTCTTGGTCTGTCCTTTCTGCTTGGAGTAGATCTCTCTCACAGATGCCTGGCTGGATGACAGGCCAATGAATGGTTTCAGGATCTTTTGTCCTGGAACAGTAGGCATCCCTCAAAATCCTGATGGGTATGGGGAGTCTCTGTCCCTCTGTGTGTCCCCAGCCTTGGTGGAACATAGATTCCAGGACAAGGGATTTGGGAGTCCTCCCAGATGAAGTTTGTTGTATGAAGGTGGCTTCCTTCTGAGATCATCATGGAACCACGCTGGGTGGCCATTCCTGGCGGACAGAAAGCATGCTACGGTATTGTATTCTCCTTGTACACTGTGGCTACCAAAGAGGAAACACGTGCTCACACTCACACATTCACACTTACACCTCCATTTCTGAGCATCACTGCCATGGAAATGACAGTGAATTCCCATTGGGCTGCAGACCTGCAGAAGTGCCTTTCAAGGTATAAATAGAGGAGGATGGAGATGGAGTTCTGGCTAAAAGGATGGAAGTCCTTGCCTCTGGGGGTGAAGAAATTAGATTTGACATAGAAGGTGCTACGTTCTACTCAAAGAAGGGACATGACCCTAGGATCTTTGAGATCAGGCATCAGCACAGACTTTTCTATAAAGTCATCTGTAAAGATCTTCTGTCAGGTGTTGCAGTCCATGTGGTCTCTGACAGTGACTCCACTCTTGCATTGTGGCTTGATAGCGGCCACAGACCGTCCATAACTAATGTTCCAGCCACACTTAATTGACAGAATACAGGGGGAGGTCCCATTGGCCCATGGGTGGTAGTTTCCCGCACCCAGGATCTGCAACATGATGGATGATGGGGGAGAGGTCTCTTCTTTTCCAGTGGCAGAGTGGGAGTACACTGGGGTCTATCCTGCCTGACCCCAGCCCCTCCACTTGAAAGGGAAAAAAGAGGATAGTGAGATTGGCCAACAATTAAGGCCTCAGGAATTCCCCTGCCTTTCTCTGTAGGCCTGGAGCTTGCCACAAGATGTTTGTCTGTGGTTGAATTCCATGTGGGTATTGTTCGGGTGAGTATGTCCCTGTTGCCTGGTGGGTATATTTGGTGGGTCATATACCACACAGATGGTCATCTTGTTCAGGCCAAGACTATGAGCATAGTTAGTGTTCTCCTGAGTTAGCAGAGATCTAGCATGTGTGTGCTTCAGGATGTGTCTGATTCAGCTCTCAGCAATGTTATGGAGCACGTGGCTTCCTGGGCCCCCTGTGGCACTGACACGGGCCTGCCCTAGGCTACTTTTGTACTCGTGATGGAAAAGCCCCTGGCCTGGATGGTCCACCCCATCCTTGGCTCTGCAGGCTGAGACCCAAGGTGCCTCCCACCTCATTGGCTGGGACCAGGTCACCTGCCCATGGATGAGCTAATTGCTGGAACCAAGGAGTGGAGCCATGGAGATGGGCACACGTTGTTAGGACTTCTGTTGTAATGACTTTTCTAATGGCCGTGGTGGCAAGATCTTCTGGGATGCATGTGTTAATACAATGAATATTAATTTCTGATAGTAAGTAGGTCCAAGATGCTGGCTTAGCACCCAGTACCTCAGTCCCAGCACCTCGGTGCTACTGTACTTATCTGCAGGGACAATGGCTGAGAATGAGCAAAGTGGATGGAAACTGGTCTGGAGTGCACAAGGGAAGGGTGTGTGTGTGTGGGGGGGGGTTGGGGATAATAGGCCAAGCTGTACCTCCAATTTATCTAGGTTCAAGAAGGTGCAGGGAATCTGTGGTGTTTCACTGTCCATCATTTTGCAGATGAAGAATATGCTTTTGCATGGAGTTTGGCAAGACTCGTTCCAAGTATTCTCTAGCTGGTGTGGAAGTCAGGGAGAGTAGCGCCCTCCATCCGCTAGGATTGGCGTGAGAGGATGAGTATTCTCAAGAAGGTGTCTGGCTTTCGCAGGGCTCACTGTGAGCCTGCACACAGGACTGATGAGGACAGTTCACAGTTTTGCTCTGAGGATGGAGTCTTGGAAGAATGCAGTGCCCCATGTGATCCCAGGAAGGGGACAGACCTGGTGTCCACTGTAGAGTTACTTCGTGGGAGTGGTCGTGATCTGCAGCCTCTGCCTCATGAGATGTCTGTCCTTTATTGAGTTCTGGGTGTACTTTTTGTGACTTTTTCCTAATGGGTGGGATTTCCAAAGAGTGGGATTTTTTTGGCTTCACTGTAATTGCTGGTCCACTGGGAGTGAGCAAGTCCTGTTCTGCTGCTGAGAAGTGTGTCCCTAGCAGTTGGAGTGTGTACTACAAGCCTAGAGGTCAGTGGTGAGGTGGTTACAGTGGTCAGCAGGCTATTGTTAGTGATGATTTTTATGGGTGAATTCCGTAAGATGAGATGTTATATCTTATGGTTAGAGATCCTCATTAAGTGCCCATAAAGGGAGCTTTTTCTGAGTTTCATATTTGATATCTTTTTATTACTACTAATAGCCCTCCTTGTACTTGGTATTCCAATGAGCAATGCATTACAACATTGCCTGCATTTTACCCTTGTGTTGATGAGGATTTGAGAAAGGAACATGTCAGTGCTTCCACAAATCGTACACTGGAACAACCAAATAATAAAATTTTATTTTTGGCACAAAATAGGAAATACCCTGCTCTGATTCCTAGTTTAAAGCAGGGGAGGGCGCCCTCTTTCAGTACTGGTAATGAGGACCATAGGCCTTCCTAGGGAACATTATCAGATTCTGTTGGAAACTTGGTCTTTGTTATTGTGGAAGATTCAGGAGTCAACCAATTATTTATCTCTTGTTTCATTTTCCATGAACATTTCCCCAATATTGGGTTTCACACCGCTACCATCGTGAAATCATCCTGACTTTGGCAGCAGCTCGCCCTTCTCTGCCAAGGGTATGTTTGAGCCAAGACGAAAGTGAATCCTGGGTGATGGGGAGACCCTAGGATCAGAATGCTGTCAGTAGGGACTTACTGTGATCTTAAATTCTAAACCAGCTCCTGACACCCAGACGAAATACATTTCAGATTTAGAAACTTCCAATAGAAATTTTGTGTCCATGATGACAACTGAAGAAAATGTGTCATCCCTAAACCTAACTTTAACCCCTAACTTGACCTTAAAGCCCAACCTGGAACCCTGAATCCCAGACTTGAAATTGAACCCAAAACCTGGACTCTGAACCTGAGCCCTGGATCTAAGCCTTGAACCACCAACCCAAACCATAAACCAGAACTCTGAGTCATTAACCCTGAACGCAAATCCCAGCATGAACCGAAACCCCAAATTTGACCTTGAACTTTGTCCCAGAAGCCCTGTGTCTTAAGCCCTAAATCATAAAGTCCTAATCTCTAACTGTTCCCTTGCCCTTCACTCTAAATCCTCACCCTGGTTCTACACTGAAAGTCTGATCTAGAACTCTGACTGAAGCGACCCTGAACCTAAATGCAAACCCTTCACCGCACTTTGTTTATGAATTCACCACTGATGGATGTTTGCAGTTTCTACCTTTTAATTCTTGTGAACACTGTTTGGGTTGAGGGCTAGGGTTAGGGTCTTGGATTAGGTCAGGGCCAGGCTTGAGAGCAAGTCGAGGTCAGTGTGTGGGTATGCATCAGAGCCAGGGTCATGTTCAGTGCCACCATTTGGTTCAGGGACTATTGTCATTCCATATTGTTTCTAATTCATTGTTCCTTAGCTATTTTTGGAGACGTTGGGGGATATTGGGCTCCATGCAGTTTCAATTTCCAGAATGAAAATTCTGAATGAATGAAAAGGGAGCTGGGTGCTCCCTTTGAAAGGTGAGCTCCCCTAGTCCTGCACTGGTTCCACCGCCTGCAGAAGGCACCAAACCCCAGCTCCTGCCCTGAGAGTGGCCTGTGCAGCTGCAGTTGGGACAGGAGCCTGGCCTCCTTAGGACACGCTGTGGAGATTTCTGGAGGACGTGGGGCTGCTTCCACGCTAACAGGGCAAGCTGGGGAGGACGTGGGTCTG
This sequence comes from Enhydra lutris kenyoni, assembly GCF_002288905.1. Classification (NCBI taxonomy): domain Eukaryota; kingdom Metazoa; phylum Chordata; class Mammalia; order Carnivora; family Mustelidae; genus Enhydra; species Enhydra lutris. The sequence continues at coordinate 49,622 of NW_019154145.1, read as the reverse complement.
CATCCACACTGACAGAACCTGCTGTGGAAGATGTGGGGACACGTCCACACTGACAGTCTCACCCCCTCAGGACCAGCTACTGGAGGAGAAGGTGAGGAGAAGCTGCCTGAGCAGGGACTGGTGAGGGTGTGTGTGTTCTCAGGACCTCACGGAGGAAGGGTGCACCGTGTAGACACTGGGCTTCTGTGGTATTGTGTGCAGTGACGTGGCCTCCCGCTGGGCTGTGTGCAGGGCTGTGGGGTCCCCTCTTTCTGGGCTTGGATGCACCCCGGGTCCCGTGTTTGTGTCTGTGCACTTGCAGACTGAGTTCCTGGGGCTCCTCAGATGGTCTGCAGTCAGGGAGCGGCTGCTCCCCTTGGGGCTCATGCTCCCCACCTCTCCCTACCCTGCAGGGTCCTTCCCACATCCACACCTGCTCCAGGGCTAGTCCAGAGTCTGGGAGTTAGGGAGCAACAGCGCAGACTCTGTAGATGGCTGTGGGGAGAGTAGGTATTTTCCTGGTGCCGGTTCTTCCCTGAGCACAGTGTCTCCCTGTCTCCGTTTGTCTCCCTCCATGTCTGTCATCAGTGTCGCAAGGCTGTCAGGAGACAGGTCTGTCACCTCCTGGGTTCAGGGGACTCCTAGGAGTCTTGTTCTTTTGGAGCAAGAAAATGAGATTGTTCTCCATAGTCTCTTTCTGATGGTTCCTTCTGAGCATGTAGAAATGCCATTGATTTGTGTATATTGAGTTTTTCCTTGCAAGTTTCTTGAGTTTATTAGTTCCAGTCACCTTAAACTCAAACTGCAATTTTGAACAGTATATTTGACCAGCAACATGGGTTTATTTGGGAAGAGCAGAGAATGGTGATCTGGGCTGAGCAAGCTACAGTCCCATCACAGGCATGTGCAAGAAAAAAAGGAGAGGACCGTTATTTCATGGAGAAGGAGGAAGAAGGTGGGAGGGGTGCTGGGAAGGGAAGTCTCCTGGAGAAAGGCAGGGGTTTGGGGTGACAGAGGATTCTCACTGGCTGAGCTGTGGGGATGGTGATTTCTTGTAGGAGATGAACCTCCAGCTTCCCCTGTGGGGCCTGGAACAGATGAGTCTCTCCTGTGGGGGATTGTAATGTGGGGTCTCTAATGCACACTGAGTGCCAGGCGCCCCCTTCCAGCCTCCCCTTCTGGCATCCCCAGTCCACTTTACTGAGGCTTCCTTTCCTGCTTTTGCACAGTTCTAACCAGGTTGTGGGGGAGCATTGTGGAAAATGGAACCCAAACCCCACTGCTTCTACTGCACCCGAGACATGGGGGCCCCTGGTTTAATCCTCCCATGAGTCTCTTGCTAACATATGACCTCCTCCAAGGGTGAGTGGCCTCTCCACGGTGGGTGACCTGGATCTGGGAGGGCTTGGTCTCCATCCCAAAGTCTGATGTCCTCTCTGCTTCTGTGATGTGGTGCTAATGTGGATGTTTGGAAGAGTCATTTACTCTGTGGTGATTTTAGATCTGCAGTAACTTGTCACATCTGCACAAATACACTTTGTCTCCACATGCAGACTCCCCAGCTGTCATTTCTTTACCACATTTGCCATGTCTCATGGGCTGCTTCAGTGCATTTTATCCCAAACAGGGACACTGTCCTGTGGAACCACCACGTAACCCCAAGTGAGGAGATCATGATGGTTCCCATGTTTGAACCCAGACCACAGGCCCACTTTAGCTGTCACCACCTGCCTGATGGTCTGAAATGTCTTCTCCATTTGATTTCAGTTTTCTTCTTCTGGAACTTCTTCCAGGACTTTCCCTTATTTGGGTAATCCTGATGGATTTAAGGAGCGCAGATGGCTCCAATCTGAGGGCTATTTCTGTATCGCTTATGCTGCCGGGGCTGTCTTCAGTGTCCGCCCATGTTGTGACATGCATTAGTCCTTCATTCACTTTTCCAAGGTGACTGAACATAAGAACGTTGACCCCTTAAAACACTCAGTTCCACAGTTCTCTGGCCTTAGCTGAGTTCCCACGGTTGTACATCATTCTCCAGAACTTTCTCATTCTCCACGAGGGAGTCTGCATGCATGAAACACCAACTCCCCATTGTCCTTTCCCCTCGGCCCCTGCAGCCACATCCAGCTGTGTGTCCCAGACACCTCAGTTAAGTGGGATCATACAGTATCTGTCCTTCCATGGCTGGCTGATTTCACTCAGCATAATGACTTCCGGGTTCAACCCATGTTGTAGCCTGTGTCATAACCCCCTTCTTTTTTTTTTTTTCCTTCAAAAATTTTTTTAATTTTATTTTTTTAATAAACATATAATATATTTTTATCCCCAGGGGTACAGGTCTGTGAATCGCCAGGTTTACACACTTCACAGCACTCACCATAGCACATACCCTTCCCAATGTCCATAACCCCACCCCCTCTCCCAACCCCCCTCCCCCCATCGACCCTCAGTTTGTTTTGTGAGATTAAGAGTCACTTATGGTTTGTCTCCCTCCCAAACCCATCTTGTTTCATTTACTCTTCTCCTACCCCCTTAACCCCCCCATGTTGCATCTCCTCTCCCTCATATCAGGGAGATCATATGATAGTTGTCTTTCTCCGATTGACTTATTTCGCTAAGCATGATACCCTCTAGTTCCATCCATGTCATCGCAAATGGCAAGATTTCATTTCTTTTGATGGCTGTATAGTATTCCATTGTGTATATATACCACATCTTCTTTATCCATTCGTCTGTTGATGGACATCTAGGTTCTTTCCATAGTTTGGCTATTGTAGACATTGCTGCTATAAACATTCGGGTGCACGTGCCCCTTCGGATCACTACGTTTGTATCTTTAGGGTAAATACCCAGCAGGGCAATTGCTGGGTCATAGGGTAGTTCTATTTTCAACATTTTGAGGAACCTCCATGCTGTTTTCCAGAGTGGTTGCACCAGCTTGCATTCCCACCAACAGTGTAGGAGGGTTCCCCTTTCTCCGCATCCTCGCCAGCATCTGTCATATCCCGACTTGTTAATTTTAGCCATTCTGACTGGTGTGAGGTGATATCTCATTGTGGTTTTGATTTGTATTTCCCTGATGCCAAGTGATATGGAGCACTTTTTCATGTGTCTGTTGGCCATCTGGATGTCTTCTTTGCAGAAATGTCTGTTCATGTCCTCTGCCCATTTCTTGATTGGATTATTTGTTCTTTGGGTGTTGAGTTTGCTAAGTTCTTTATAGATTTTGGACACTAGCCCTTTATCTGATATGTCATTTGCAAATATCTTCTCCCATTCTGTCAGTTGTCTTTTGGTTTTGTTAACTGTTTCCTTTGCTGTGCAAAAGCTTTTGATCTTGATAAAATCCCAATAGTTCATTTTTGCCCTTGCTTCCCTTGCCTTTGGTGATGTTCCTAGGAAGATGTTGCTGCTGCTGAGGTCGAAGAGGTTGCTGCCTGTGTTCTCCTCAAGGATTTTGATGGATTCCTTTCTCACATTGAGATCCTTCATCCATTTTGAGTCTATTTTCATGTGTGGTGTAAGGAAATGATCCAATTTCATTTTTCTGCATGTGGCTGTCCAATTTTCCCAACACCATTTATTGAAGAGGCTGTCTTTTTTCCATTGGACATTCTTTCCTGCTTTGTCGAAGATGAGTTGACCATAGAGTTGAGGGTCTATTTCTGGGCTCTCTATTCTGTTCCATTGATCTATGTGTCTGTTTTTGTGCCAGTACCATGCTGTCTTGATGATGACAGCTTTGTAATAGAGCTTGAAGTCCGGAATTGTGATGCCACCAACTTTGGCTTTCTTTTTCAATATTGCTTTGGCTATTCGAGGTCTTTTCTGGTTCCATATAAATTTTAGGATTATTTGTTCCATTTCTTTGAAAAAAATGGATGGTACTTTGATAGGAATTGCATTAAATGTGTAGATTGCTTTAGGTAGCATAGACATTTTCACAATATTTATTCTTCCAATCCAGGAGCATGGAACATTTTTCCATTTCTTTGTGTCTTCCTCAATTTCTTTCATGAGTACTTTATAGTTTTCTGTGTATAGATTCTTAGTCTCTTTGGTTAGGTTTATTCCTAGGTATCTTATAGTTTTGGGTGCAATTGTAAATGGGATTGACTCCTTAATTTCTCTTTCTTCTGTCTTGTTGTTGGTGTATAGAAATGCAACTGATTTCTGTGCATTGATTTTATATCCTGACACTTTACTGAATTCCTGTATAAGTTCTAGCAGTTTTGGAGTGGAGTCTTTTGGGTTTTCCACATATAGTATCATATCATCTGCAAAGAGTGATAATTTGACTTCTTCTTTGCCGATTTGGATGCCTTTAATTTCCTTTTGTTGTCTGATTGCTGAGGCTAGGACTTCTAGTACTATGTTGAATAGCAGTGGTGATAACGGACATCCCTGCCGTGTTCCTGACCTTAGAGGAAAAGCTTTCAGTTTTTCTCCATTGAGAATGATATTTGCGGTGGGTTTTTCATAGATGGCTTTGATAATATTGAGGAATGTGCTGTCTATCCCTCCACTTTGAAGAGTTTTGATCAGGAAGGGATGCTGTACTTTGTCAAATGCTTTTTCAGCATCTATGGAGAGTATCATATGGTTCTTGTTCTTTCTTTTATTAATGTGTTGTATCACATTGATTGATTTGCGGATGTTGAACCAACCTTGCAGCCCTGGAATAAATCCCACTTGGTCATGGTGAATAATCCTTTTAATGTACTGTTGAATCCTATTGGCTAGTATTTTGGCAAGAATTTTTGCATCTGTGTTCATCAAGGATATTGGTCTGTAGTTCTCTCTCTTTTTTTTTTTAAAGATTTATTTTATTTATTTATTTGACAGACAGAGATCACAAGTCGGCGAGAGGCAGGCAGAGAGAGAGGAGGAAGCAGGCTCCTCACAGAGGAGAGAACCCGATGTGGGGCTCGATCCCAGGACTCTGGGATCATGACCCGAGCTGAAGGCAGCAGCTTAATCCACTGAGCCACCCAGGTGCCCTGTAGTTCTCTTTTTTGATGGGATCCTTGTCTGGTTTTGGGATCAAGGTGATGCTGGCCTCATAAAATGAGTTTGGAAGTTTTCCTTCTATTTCTATTTTTTGGAACAGTTTCAGGAGAATAGGAATTAGTTCTTCTTTAAATGTTTGGTAGATGGGGCGCCTGGGTGGCTCAGTGGGTTAGGCCACTGCCTTCGGCTCGGGTCATGATCTCAGGGTCCTGGGATCGAGTCCCGCGTCGGGCTCTCTGCTCAGCGGGGAGCCTGCTTCCCTCTCTCTCTCTCTCTGCCTGCCTCTCTGTCTACTTGTGATCTCTGTCAAATAAATAAATAAAAAATCTTTAAAAAAAAAAATAAATGTTTGGTAGAATTCCCCCGGGAAGCCATCTGGCCCCGGGCTTTTGTTTGTTTGGAGATTTTTGATGACTGTTTCAATCTCCTTACTGGTTATGGGTCTGTTCAGGCTTTCTATTTCTTCCTGGTTCAGTTGTGGTAGTTTATATGTCTCTAGGAATGCATCCATTTCTTCCAGATTGTCAAATTTGTTGGCATAGAGTTGCTCATAGTATGTTCTTATAATTGTCTGTATTTCTTTGGTGTTCGTTGTGATCTCTCCTCTTTCATTCATGATTTTATTTATTTGGGTCCTTTCTCTTTTCTTTTTGATAAGTCTGGCCAGGGGTTTATCGATCTTATTAATTCTTTCAAAGAACCAGCTCCTAGTTTCGTTGATTTGTTCTATTGTTTTTTTGGTTTCTATTTCATTGATTTCTGCTCTGATCTTTATGATTTCTCTTCTCCTGCTGGGTTTAGGGTTTCTTTCTTGTTCTTTCTCCAGCTCCTTTAGGTGTAGGGTTAGGTTGTGTACCTGAGACCTTTCTTGTTTCTTGAGAAAGGCTTGTACCGCTATATATTTTCCTCTCAGGACTGCCTTTGTTGTGTCCCACAGGTTTTGAACCGTTGTGTTTTCATTATCATTTGTTTCCATGAATTTTTTCAACTCTTCTTTAATTTCCTGGCTGACCCATTCATTCTTTAGAAGGATGCTGTTTAGTCTCCATGTATTTGGGTTCTTTCCAAATTTCCTCTTGTGATTGAGTTCTAGCTTCAGAGCATTGTGGTCTGAAAATATGTAGGGAATGATCCCAATCTTTTGATACCGGTTGAGACCTGATTTAAGACCAAGAATGTGATCTATTCTGGAGAATGTTCCATGTGCACTAGAGAAGAATGTGTATTCTGTTGCTTTGGGATGGAATGTTCTGAATATATCTGTGATGTCCATCTGGTCCAGTGTGTCATTTAAGGCCTTTATTTCCTTGTTGATCTTTTGCTTAGATGATCTGTCCATTTCAGTGAGGGGAGTGTTAAAATCCCCTACTATTATTGTATTATTGTCGATGTATTTCTTTGATTTTGTTATTAATTGGTTTATATAGTTGGCTGCTCCCACGTTAGGGGCATAGATATTTAAAATTGTTAGATCTTCTTGTTGGACAGTTCCTTTGAGTATGATATAGTGTCCTTCCTCATCTCTTATTATAGTCTTTGGCTTAAAATCTAATTGATCTGATATAAGGATTGCCACTCCTGCTTTCTTCTAATGTCCATTAGCATGGTAAATTCTTTTCCACCCCCTCACTTTAAACCTGGAGGTGTCTTCGGGTTTAAGATGAGTTTCTTGTAGGCAACATATAGATGGGTTTTGTTTTTTTATCCATTCTGATACCCTGTGTCTTTTGATTGGGGCATTTAGCCCATTAACATTCAGGGTAAGTATTGAGAGATATGAATTTAGTGCCATTGTATTGCCTGTAAGGTGACTGTTATTGTATATTGTCTCTGTTTCTTTCTGATCTACTACTTTTAGGGTCTCTCTTTGCTTAGAGGACCCCTTTCAATATTTCCTGTAGAGCTGGTTTGGTATTTGCAAATTCTTTCAGTTTTTGTTTGTCCTGGAAGCTTTTAATCTCTCCTCCTATTTTCAATGATAGCCTAGCTGGATATAGTATTCTTGGTTGCATGTTTTTCTCATTTAGTGCTCTGAATATATCGTGCCAGCTCTTTCTGGCCTGCCAGGTCTCTGTGGATAAGTCTGCTGCCAATCTAATATTTTTACCATTGTACGTTACAGACTTCTTTTCCCGGGCTGCTTTCAGGATCTTTTCTTTGTCACTAAGACTTGTAAATTTTACTATTAGGTGACAGGGTGTGGACCTATTCTTATTGATTTTGAGGGGGGTTCTCTGAACCTCCTGGATTTTGATGCTTGTTCCCTTTGCCATATTGGGGAAATTCTCTCCAAGAATTCTCTCCAATATACCTTCTGCTCCCCTCTCTGTTTCCTCTTCTTCTGGAATCCCAATTATTCTAATGTTGTTTCGTCTTATGGTGTCACTTATCTCTCGAATTCTCCCCTTGTGGTCCAGTAGCTGTTGGTCCCTCTTTTGCTCAGCTTCTTTATTCTCTGTCATTTGGTCTTCTATATCGCTAATTCTTTCTTCTGCCTCATTTATCCTAGCAGTGAGAGCCTCCATTTTTTATTGCACCTCATTAATAGCTTTTTTGATTTCAACTTGGTTAGATTTTAGTTCTTTTATTTCTCCAGAAAGGGCTTTTATATCTCCCGAGAGGGTTGCTTTAATATCTTCCATGCCTTTTTCGAGCCCGGCTAGAACCTTGAGAATCGTCATTCTGAACTCTATATCTGACATATTACCAATGTCTGTATTGATTAGGTCCCTAGCCTTTGGTACTGCCTCTTGTTCTTTTTTTTGTGGTGAATTTTTCTGCCTTGTCATTTTGTCCAGATAAGAGTATATGAAGGAGCAAGTAAAATACTAAAAGTGTGGCAACAACCCCAGGAAAATATGCTTTAGCCAAATCAGAAGAGATCCCAAATCGTGAGGGGGGAGAAAGGGGATAAAAAGAGGTTCAGAAAGAAAAAAAAAAAAAAGAAAAAAGAAACAATTAAAAAAAGAAAACCGATAAAGAAAAAATATAAAAAGGAAAAAAATATGTATATATTAGATAAACTATTTAAAAAACGTTAAAAAAGAAAACGGTAAAAGTTAAAAAAATTTAGCAGAAGAAGAGAAAAAAAATTGAAAAAGAAAAAAAAATTAAATTAACTGCAAGGCT
>NW_019154145.1:0-41404 GCF_002288905.1 Enhydra lutris kenyoni | reverse complement strand
AGAAAGAAAAAAAAAAAAAGAAAAAAGAAACAATTAAAAAAAGAAAACCGATAAAGAAAAAATATAAAAAGGAAAAAAATATGTATATATTAGATAAACTATTTAAAAAACGTTAAAAAAGAAAACGGTAAAAGTTAAAAAAATTTAGCAGAAGAAGAGAAAAAAAATTGAAAAAGAAAAAAAAATTAAATTAACTGCAAGGCTAAAGAATCATGGGGAGAAAGCCATGAGTTCCGTGCTTTGCTTTCTCCTCCTCTGGAATTCCGCTGCTCTCCTTGGTATTGAACCTGCACTCCTTGGTAGGTGAACTTGGTCCTGGCTGGGCTTCTTGTCGCTCTTCTGGGCGAGGGGCCTGTTGTAGTGATTCTCAAGCGTCTTTGCCCCCGGCGGAGTTGCACCGCCCTTACCCGGGCCGGGCTGAGTAATCCGCTCGGGTTCGCTTTCGGGAGCTTTTGTTCCCTGAGCGCTTTCCGTAGAGTCCGGAGGGCGGGAATGAAGATGGCGGCCTCCCGGTGTCCGGCCCGGAGGAGCCGAGAGCCCGGGGCCCCACTCCTCAGTGCACCCTCAGAGAACAGCGCCGATTTACTCCCGTCACCCTGCCTCCGGCCGCGCTCCGAGCGGACCGAGCCTGCGACCGGTTCAAGGTAACCCCGAGCTGAGAGCTCACTCCTCGGCTCCGTCTCTGTAGCCGGCTTCCCTGTTCTAATACCTGTAAGCTCTGCGACACTCAGACACCCCCGATCCTTCTGTGACCCTGCGGGACCTGAGGCCACGCTGACCCCGCCTGGGCTTCACCTCGGTTAAGCCTCTGGAGCGATGTCCCTCAGCGGAACAGACTTTTAAAAATCCCGATTTTGTGCTCCGTTGCTCTGCTGCTTGCCGGGAGCGGCCCCTCCCCCCGCGGTCTATCTTCCCGTCGCTTTGGATTCACTTCTCCGCCAGTCCTACCTTTCAGAAAGTGGTTGATTTTCTGTTTCTAGAATTGCTGTTCTTCTTCTCTTCGATCTCCCGTTGGATTTGTAGGTGTTTGCAATCTTTAGATAAGCTATCTAGCTGATCTCCCGCTACCTGAAGTAGTCTCAGCTGCTACTTCTCCACCATCTTGACTCCTCCACCCCCTTCGTTTTTAAGGCTGAATCATGTTCCACGGTGCATAAAGCACAGTTTGTTTAACTGTTCATCTGTCAGCGGACACTTGGGTAGCTTCCACCTTTTGGCTGTTGTGAGAAATGCTGCTCTAAATAAGGGTACTTCTACTTTCAATTTTGGGGGGGCATATAGGCTGCAGTGGAATTCTGTGTTTAATATTTTAAGAAATCACCATATTTCCCCCCCCAAATGAACCATTTTACTTCATTCCTTTTTAAGGCAGAACAAGATAGCCATTTATGGGTCCACCTCATTTTGTTTATCCTTTTCCCCATGGATGGACATTTGCATAGTTTCTGGTTTCTGTGAACCATTTTGTGAACCATTGTGAACACCGCTGCTACAAATATTCCTGTACATCTTTGTTTGTTTGAACCAGTGTTTTCAATATTGGGGGTATACATCTAGGAGTGTAATGGTTGAACCATCTGGTAATTCTGCTTTGATCTATTTGAGTGAATTACAAACTGTTTTTTTCTTAAAGATTTTATTTATTCATTTGAAAGAGAGAGAGATATCACAAGTAGGCAGAGAGGCAGGCAGAGAGAGAGGGGGAAGCAGACCCCCTGCAGAGCAGAGAGCCCGATGCAGGGCTCGATCCCAGGACCCCGAGATCATGACCTGAGCCGAAGGCAGACCCCCAGTGACTGAGCCACTCAGGCACCCCACAAACTGTTTTATACATAGACTGCATCATTTTTCACAAGCGAGGTTTAAGGGTTTTAGTTTCTCGACATCATTTTATTATTTTTAGTTTTATTGATCATAGTGATTCTACTTGTGTAAAAGGAAATCTAACTGGTTTGAGTTTTCATTTCCATAAAGACTAATGATGTTTAACATCTATTCATGTGCTATTCACCATTTTTATGATTTCCCTGGAGAAGGGTCTATCCAAGTCCTTCGTCCATTTAAAAAATGGGGTTGTCTTTTTGTTGAGGAGGTGTAAAAGCTCTTTACATATTCTGGGTGACAGTCTCTTATTAGATAAATAATGTACAAATATTTCCTTCCATTCTGGGGGCTGTCTTTTCACTTTCTGGATAGTATCTTCTGATGTACAAATATTTTTAAATTTTTTTACATTTCTTTTTTAAGAGTGAGTGGGAGAGAGTGTGCAAGTGGACAGGAGCAGAGAGAGAGAAGGAAAGAAACTTAAGCAGGTCCCACTCAGTGTGGAGCCTGATGTCGGGCTCAATCTCATGACCCTGAGATCATGATGTGACCCAAAATTAAGAGTCAGACCGTTAACCAACTGAGTCACCCAGGCTTCCAGGACAGTTATTTAATTTTGAGGATATTATTTTATCTATTTATCTAATTTTACCCCTTGCATTTAATCCTTTAACTTATTTTGAGTTAATATTTATATGTGGTGTGAGGTAAGGATCCAGTTCCATTCCTCTGTACATGGGTAGCCAGTTGTCTAGCACCCTTTGTTGAAAAGACCATACTGTCCCCCCAGTGTAATGTTGTCCACTTGTCAAAATTAAGAGGACCATAGATGAAGGGTTTTATTTCTGGGCTCTCAGTTAAATCCCACTAATCTATATGCACACTTAAAACATTTTATTTATTTAAATTTTTTAAAATTTAAATTCAATTAATTAGCATATAATGTATTACTTGTTTCAGGGTGTTGGCATACCTTTATGACAGTATCACAATGTTTTATTTGCTGTTGCTTCGTATTAAGATTTAAACTTTGGAAGTATGACCTTTCACCTTTGATTTTTTTTTTTTCAAAATGGTTTTGGTTATCTTGTGGTTCCTTAAAATTCCATATGACTGTTACGATTATCTTGTGCATTTCTTCCCAAAGGCCTTTGTGAAATTCCTTGGGAACACATTCAATTTCCACATTGTATTGTGTACTGTTGTCATCTTATCAATAGTATGTCTTTTCATCACCATGGGGTGTCCTCAGATTTATTTAGTTTTCCCTTACTTTCTTTCAGCGATGTTTTGTAATTTTTGGTGTACAAGATGTACACCTTGATTACATCTATTCCTAAGTATTTTTTTTTAAGATTTTATTTATTTATTTGTCAGAGAGAGAGAGCGAGCACAGGCAGACAGAATGGCAGGCAGAGGCAGAGGGAGAAGCAGGCTCCCCGATGAGCAAGGAGCCCGATGTGGGACTCGATCCCAGGACGCTGGGATCATGACCTGAGCCGAAGGCAGCTGCTCAACCAACTGAGCCACCCAGGCGTCCCTATTCCTAAGTATTTAGTCAATGTTGATGTTCCTTAAAATGGAATTGTTTTCTTAAATTCCTTTTTGGATGATTCCTTTCTAGTGTATACAAATAAGAGATTTTTGTGTATTGTTATTTTGTCCTATAACTTTGCAGAATTAGGGAACTGGCTGTAATCATTTTTTGTTGATTCTTTAGGAAGCTCTCTGTATAAGATGATGCTGTCTCTGATCTCTGAATAGACCTAGTTCTACTGTTTCCTTTCACATGTGGGTTCCTTATTTCCTGCCTTCTTGTTCTGGGTAGAACTTTCAGCACAATACTGAGCAAGGAGTGAAAGCCAGCATAATGGATTTGTTTGTGATTTCAGAGTAGAGCTATCAGTCCTCAGAATTGAGAATGATGTTTGATTAGGGTTAGGATGGGGTTAGGGTTAGGGCTTAGGGTTAGGGTCTCCCTGTCCTCCGCTGTACAGAGCCCATTCTTCTCCATTAACCAGAGTGATCTTTTCAGAACATAACCTTTGAGACTCTCTGTGATCCACTCCCCAGCTGCCTGTCCTCTCCAGCCTCACCTCTCCCACCATACCCTCCCCCCCCCACCCCTGGGCCCCCTAGGTATGTGGTCATCGTACATGTGCCTCGGATGTGATTCCAAGCCTTTACCTGCTCTCTGTCCACTGCCAGGGGCACTCTTTTCTCCCCTTGCTTCATGTCTGGGTGTTCCACCATTGGCTGGACCTGGACTTGCCCCTTGTTGACCTAACTCATGTCTGCGGGGTGAGTGTGGCCTTATCCCCTATTTAAATGTTGTGCCCTACTTTCTCTGTGTGAACAATTTACTAACCTGCCAGGTATGGGGCAGGCACAGGGAAGTAACCTTAGTGCCCATGTGAAAAATCAGTCTCAAGGCACCTGGGTAGCTCAGTCATTAAGCATCTACCTTTGGCTCAGGTTGTGATCCTGGGGTCCTCAGATAAAATCCCACCATGTCGGGCTCCCTGCTCGGCAGGGAGCATTCTTCTCCCTCTCCCACTCGCCCTGCTTGTGTTCCCTCTCTAGCTGTCTCTCTCTCTCTCTGTCAAATAAATAAATAAATAAAACCTTAAAAAAAATCAGTTTCAGAGGGGCTCGCCACCCTTGCTGACAATGGGGAACCTGCTGTCCCCACAGGTAGTCCCCTCAGAGAGACAAAACTTCCAACTTCTTGGGGTTGGGGAGATGTAGACCTGGACCTGGAAGCTTCCACTCTTGGATTCATGGCTGAGGCTTAAGCAAGCCCCCTCTTCTTCCAGCTGTCCTCTTTCCCATACCCTGCACATGGGCTGGACCTGATTTCTGATCTGGGGGAGTTCGAGGGTGACCCTCCTAGGAATAGCAGTGGTTGACTGATGGGACCTTGTCAGCAAGAGGCCCCGTAGCCTTCACGGGAGGACCCTATGGGAGTGGAGACAGCTCTGTGGGGGCCAGCAACAGCCCACTCCAAGCAAACTAGGGCAGAAGGCCAGCTGTGCTGATTCTAGCCAGTCTGTAGGCCATAGAAAGGAAGGCTGTGCCGCAAGGTGCTCCTCTCCTGGCAGGTGGGGACAGAGCTGCAGGGGGTCAGCCAGGAGAGGGCACCTACAGGGTTTGCCTGGGAACTCAGAACTGTTCCTGGCTCCAGCATGCTGACCGTGGGGTTGGTTTCCCACCTCTGAAGCCTCAGGCTCCCCTTTGCATGATGGGTTGCTGATGGCCCCCATCTCTTGGAGTGGAAGGTAGGGAGGCTCCATGAGCAGACTTGCTCAGGACAGGCTGGGAGAGTGGCTGTTGCTTAAAGCAGCCCAGGGTCTGTCCCCTTGAAGAAGGTGCACATGTCCACGGGCCCCAGGTTTGGGGTCCTGCCTCCAGCCTCTGACAGTGACCCTCCTCCCGCCTTGTCCCTCATCCCTGTAGATAGGTGGTTTTCCTGGAGCTGTTCCTGCAGAGGGCACAGAAGCCCATCATGGTGGGACACAGGGTCACTAGGTCTTCATTGACCAGCGGGCTGCTGGGCCTGTTTGCCCCGCCGGGAGTGCTGGAGGGTGGTGGTCCTCGTGGTCCCCACGCCTCTCAGTGGCAGGATGTGTCCATGCAGCACATGGCAATGGTCAGCCGCTTCTGTGAGCAGCACTTCCACTGTGAGGTGGATGACTTGCTGTGTGCGGATGTGGACATGAAGTTCTGCAATCACATGGGCATGAAAATCCTGTCCCTCCTCTTTGGCATCCTGCACCCCAGTTTCTACCGGATGTCCCATGAAGACTTCAGCTACCAGTGCTGACCACAGTCCCAGGCCCACATCCCCAGAGACCAGGGCGATGTTCACTACATAGGGACCTTTTTGGGGGGGTTGGGGGTGGAGGTTCACCGACTGACCTTGGCCTGTCACCAGGCAATGATGTTCGACCTGGCCAATGGGATCAAGATTGTGTGGTGTGACAAGAGCCACTTGAACAGGTACCTACTGGTACCACAAGCCCACCAAGGTACTATCCCTGGAGGACCTGTGGGACCCACGGCGGCTTTTTATGTGTCTGTTGTCCATTTGGATGTCTTCTTTGGAGAAACATCTGTTCATTTCTTCTGCTTATTTCTTGATTGGATTATTTGTTCTCTGGGTGTTGAGTTTGGTAAGTTCTATCTAGATTTTAGATACTCTTGGGGCACCTGGGTGGCTCAGTGGGTTAAGCCTCTGCCTTCGGCTCAGGTCATGATCCCAGGGTCCTGGGATCGAGCCCCACATCGGGCTCTCTGCTCTGCGGGGAGCCTGCTTCCTCCTCTCTCTCTCTGCCTGCCTCTCTGCCTACTTGTGATCTCTGTCTGTTAAATAAATAAAAATCTTTGAAAAAAAAATAAAACTTTAGATTTTAGATACTCTTTATCTGATAGGTCATTTCCAAATATCTTCTCTCATTCTGTTGGTTGTCTTTTTGTTTTGTTGAAGATTTCCTTTGCTGTGCAAAAACTTTCTATCTTGATGAAATACCAACAGTTTATTTTGGCTTTTGTTTCCCTTGCCTTTGGAGACCTGTCTAGCAAGAAATTGCTGTGGCTGAGGTCAAAGAGGTTGCTGCCTCTCTTCTCCTCAAGGATTTGGATGAATTCCTGACTCACCTGAGGTCTTTCATCCATTTGGAGTCTATTTTTGTGTATGGTATAAGGAAATGGTCCAGTTTCATTCTTCTGCATGTGGCTGTCCCATGTTCCCAGCACCATTTATTGAAGAGACTGTCTTTTTTCCATTGGACATTCTTTCCTGCTTTGTCAAATATTAGTTGACCATAAAGTTGAAGGTCCATTTCTGGGTTCTCTATTCTGTTCCATTGATCTATGCGTCTGTTTTTGTGCCGATACCATACCGTCTTGATGGTCACAGCCTTGTAATACAGCTTATGGTCACCTGCCTTGGTTGTAAATGGCTATTTCTGTGCTGGCGCTTGTGAAATGTGGGCACTCACTCAGTCTGGATGCACGTCCCATTGGGATTCCCTGGCGCCCACCGGTGGGTCTGCACTTGTGCCCTCATCTGCCTGCACAGCGTCTTAGCGAGCATTCACTGAGTGCCTGCTGTGAGCTCCAACGGGGCACAGAGCATGAGAGTGAGAACTAAGATACAGGATCCCAGCCCTCTTGGGACTTGCAATGGACCCGTCCTCCTGCCTCACCCCGTCTCCTGCCTCACTTCGTTCTTATTGTGTTGGAACTGACGTACAGCTGGTACTGTTAAGCACGTTCCAGGGTCCAATTCAGTGGCAATAGATACACTCACTGTTCTGTACCTGCCACCTTCATCCATCATCACCACTTCATCATCCCAAGCTGAACCTCTACCCATGAGACCTGAATCCCCCATTTCCCCTCCCCAACCCCAGCACCTCCTTCCACCTCTATGAGTTTGAGTGTTCTCTGTCCCTCACTAGTGGGTCCTCCAGTATCAGTCATTTAGGGACTGGCTTATTTCATGAAGCACAATGGGCTCAAGTTTTGGACTTGGGCTCAAGAGCCTGGACCTGATACACTTTTCCGCTAAAGGAGTGGATCAGCCCTTCCCTGTCTAAGCCAAGCCTCCTCAGTCTCCTCTGCTCCCCTTATTTTCCTCCTCAGCCTGAAGATGTTCCCAGCCAATCGGCAGCTTTGAAGATCAGTTCAGTCCAGATGTCAGGAACATACCCTGGGGGTCTCGGCCTCACCTACCCCATCTGTCCTGTCCACATCAGGTGCCTGCACCCCGCCCACCAGCTGGCCACCTGTTCCTCTCACAGATGTCCCCATCTCAGGAGAGGGACACACCTAGTCCAGATCCTTGGATTCCTCTGTGACTTGTTGCTTTCTACCAACCCTCCCAGTAGTGAGGGGCTACTGAAGGACATTCAGTGTCCAAACCATTTAAAGGCATATGTGAGTCTCTGCTAGGGCAATGGATAAGAGTTGGGGCAAAGAGAAACCAAGCAAAATCATGGGAAGAAAGGCTGAGTGATGAGCTTTAGGGAACAAGGGCCTGGGAGCTCTGACCTATACCCGAGTCCCTGGGACACTGCATGCGAGGGCTGGGTGCCTACTCAGGGATGACCGAAGAAGGCCCTAGGCTCTGTACTCTGGTGATTGTTAGACTCGGCAAATAGGAAGTGAAGCCTAAGACAGAGTGCTAAGAGGCCTGGCTGGAGCTGAAGGTGTATCCTGACACCCACGCACCCAGAGCCCTCCTCCCCATCTGCAAAGAGTGGAAGTTTTGTTTGTTTGTTTGTTTGTTTTTTCAGAAGGAAGGTAGTTTCCAGATATTTAAGGAAATCTCACCCAATCGACGGCTAACCACTACATTCACAGACCATATACTTCTGTGGCCACACATGACAAGGGATACAGATTTGACAAAATCAGTTCAGAAATGTCACTAAGCCAACGGCAGAACTACAGTGAGAGGAGCAGCAGCAGTGAACCCTAGGGAGGGGAAGAACTGAATTTGACTTGTTACATTGCAGTATTCACAGTGTCCCAGATCCAAAGACAGAGAGTCAGGTGGTGGTGACACAGGAAAGGAATGTATTTCAGTACAGCCGACACTGGACAGCAGAGGACTGGCATGGTCTCAAGGTGCTGAAAACACTCCTAGGCTTTCATAGGAGGAAAATCTAGGACAAAGGTTGGTGGGCAGGTCCAGGGTGTCATTAAAGTTCCAGTCAATCATTGTCTTGGGGTCCATCATGCAGGGTCTTGCTGGTGTCAGGCAGTGGCTATTGCTTGAGGGGTCATTTTGGTGCCTGCCAGGTCTTTGACTTAACAGATGAGTCGGAAGGAGGGATGTCATCATTTTGGAAGTACAGCAAATGTCAGAGTGCAGGTGGGTAAAGGCCTCTTTCACTCTGAGGGTGGTGGAACTCTGAGCCTCTGCTACACACCTTGCCCTGCTCATCACTTCCAGCTGCCTGGTCCTGACTTCTGTCCTTTTAATGAACTGGTCATCTAGTAAGTAACGTGTTTCCCTGAGTTCCATGAGCCAGTCGAGCAGATTATTAGAACCTGAGGAGGAGGCTGTGGGGCCCTTCAATCTGTAGCCATAGCTTGGAAACATGGGTGACCCCTCTGCCCAGCCACTGGCTAACCACTAAGTTAACAGCACAGGCCACACATGTGTGGCCACACACAGCACAGAACACAGACTGGACAAAGTTCAGCAAAGTCACTAAGCCAATAGCAGCAACCACAATGAGCAGCAATAATGAAGCCTGGGGTGGGGAAGGTCTGATATGTGGGATACTTCCGTACTATCCACCATCACACCCTGGACTTGTCAGTGGGGTCATGTCCCCCAGCTGGGTGTCAGGTAGCTTCCTACATGTTCCACCTTCCCTCTGGGGCTCCCCCAGCCATGCACCGCCCTGTGCTGCTTCTCAGCAGAGGGCAGTTTTTACCAAGGTCAGGAAGATGGGATGGGTTTTCCTGACTTCCCCTGCCCACCCCACCCAACCCCCACCCCCTCCACTGGCCCAGGGCTGCAGGAGAGGACAGTTTTCTTCGAATCCTCTTAAGTTCCCTGGCTGGGTCTGGAAATTGACGAAGACAGAGGAACAGGAGAAAAGCTGGCAAAATGTATTGATTTTTCTGGTGGGAGCCTCACAAGAATGTGGAGACCAGCAGAGGCGATTGGAGCAGACAGTTCCACATTTTAGGCAAAGAAGCAATCAATGTGTGAAGAATCGAGAGACACGGGTTTGAGCTAGGGCTGATATATGGTAAAAAAGTAACTAGAAGACAAATGTTAGTTTAACCAGGTTTGTTCCTACAGCCTTTGTGGCCCTAAATTCCTTGATTCTGGTGATCAGCATGTCCTCCTGATGAAGTCTTAGAATATAAATGAGGTTCAGTGGGGTGAGGTCCGGAGCTGATGACCAAGAAAGAATTCTTAAGACATCTTTGATGCAAAATGGTGGTTTATTAAAGCACGGGGATAGGACCTTGGGCAGAAAGAGCTGCTGCTCCGGAGCTATGAGCAGTGGTCCATTATATGCTTGCAAGTTGGGAGGAGGTTAGGGATAGTGTAAGTCTCTAAGGAATTTTGGAAGCAAGGTTTCCAGGACCTTGAGGGACTAGCTGTTGGGAAAAGTGTTATTCATTAACAGTAATAAAACCTGGGGCGCATGGGTGGCTCAGTGGTTTGAGGCCTCTGCCTTCGGCTCAGGTCATGATCTCAGGTCCTGGGATCGAGCCCCACATTGGACTCTCTGCTCAGCAGGGAGCCTGCTTATCCCCCTCTCTCTGCCTGCCTCTCTGCCTACTTGTGATCTCTGTTAAATAACTAAACAAAATCTTAAAAAAAAAATGGTAATAAAACCTTTGTTGTGAGACCCTTTAGATGTATATCTGTGGGCCATATGCTTGGGAATGATTGTTTTAAGGGCTTGTCAGTGGATAAGGAAATTTAATAATTTTTCTTCTGCCTCTGTTTCCCACATCACTCCCTATGGTCTGGGGAGAGAAAGTGCCACATGAGAGTATTCTGACCTGCTTCAGGGAAGAAGTGCTGATGGCTGGGAATGACAGACCTTCCTGCTTCTGCTCTATGCACAATTCTTTCAGTTTCTGTATTTAATTTGCCAAGGTGCCATATTTGGGCAGTGTGTCCTGATGCTCACTGGCCTGGTGCTGTACTCTGTCTCCTAGTATCCAAGACATTGAATGCACTGCTGTGGAGACGGCCCAGCCCTGGGGCAGTCCCTTGTCCAGGGAGGCACCTGCCTCTAGGGGAAGGTTGCCTATGACTTCCCACATGGGTGCCCTGTTGCTAAGGGTGGCCGCCCCTCCTCAGGGAGAATGTGCAGATCTTACTTTGAGAAACTGACTTCATTTCCTGCAAAGGCCTACTTGGTATTGGGATCATACAGAAGTTCTATTTTTAGTATTTTGGGGAAACCCCATACTTTTTCCAGCATGGCTATGCCAACCAAGGTCAATTATGGACGATTTTACCTATAAACCAGAGATTTTTCAAGGTCCTCTCCAGCAGAGAACATGAGGAGAACATTTTCAAGGCCTTGCACAGTATACTAACCATAGGAACAAACTGGTAGCTCAGAAACTATTGAAATGAAGAACTGGTTCTCGTTCTTCCATTTCTGGCTAGTGTGCTGGTCTGTGGCTCGATTCCTCCTCAGGCAGCTGGAAGATTGACCTCCCAGGTCAGCTGCCACTGAGATGGTTACTGTTTCCAGAAATTCTTTGGGATGTGGCTGTGTTTTCCCACCTGTGCACGGATCAAGTTGACGACCTCTGACAGTGGAGCTGCAGGTCCTCCAGTCTTGGTCCCTCCCGCACCCCCAGCGGAGCCATCACACTGAGGGTTTAGGGGGATGGGAGCTGC
The DNA here is from genome assembly GCF_002288905.1 of Enhydra lutris kenyoni. Lineage (NCBI taxonomy): Eukaryota > Metazoa > Chordata > Mammalia > Carnivora > Mustelidae > Enhydra > Enhydra lutris. The sequence continues at coordinate 30,183 of NW_019154145.1, read as the reverse complement.
CCCAAGGCAAAACCACCCGAGATTCCTACTGTCCTGACCTGACCTTCAGATGCTCCTCAGTTACATCTGAGCCTGTGGTGTTTTCCTGGAACCCTGTCCTGGCTGTTTTTGGACAGCTCATCCAGGGGCATGCTCACTTTCTGGGAGGGGGATTAGCTGGAATCCGCAGTGTGTCCTGCTGTCCCACCTGGATCGCTGTTTGAAGGCACGTTTTCTGAGCCATCTGAGGACCCTAGACCGTGGGTCTGTGGCCTGGAGGGCTTCTGAGCAGAGCTTATGGGATGATAGCGTTGCAAGGCACAGAGGCAGGTTTCCAGAAAGCTGTCTGGGGTCCCCAGCATCCTACGGTTTTTTTTTTTTTAAAGATTTTATTTATTTATTTGACAGAGAGAGATCACAAGTAGACAGAGAGGCAGGCAGAGAGAGGGAGGGAAGCAGGCTCCCTGCTGAGCAGAGAGCCCGATGTGGGACTCGATCCCAGGACCCTGAGATCATGACCCGAGCTGAAGGCAGCGGATTAAACCACTGAGCCACCCAGGTGCCCCATCCTACGGTTTTTGAATCAAAGCCCTGAGATCTTTAAAATGCCAGCAATGTTACAGTGTGGGCCAGAAAATCACATGTCTCTATGCACCCAACACCACCTAAGCTCTTGGCCATTTCTTGCACTTGAGCTGAGTGTAAAGGATTGGGAGTGGGAGCTTGAGGGGAGGTCCTGGGCCAGACTTTGTGTTTGGGGTCATAGGCCATCCAGACAAGCTTGTGCTGAGCCTGAGGAGGGGGCCTGTGTGGAGACCCCAGCTACAGATACTGCCGTCTGCCAATGCCACCCCCTCCCCTCCAGTCTGCTCCAGTGCATGTGCTGCTGGGGCAGCACCTGCACCCTCCTCTCTGCCTGAGGGCTCTCTCCTGCACCAGTCATGCCCCTCCCCTGCCGGTCACTGCCAGCCTGCAGCCTGGGAGGGTGGGTACCCCGACGACCTCCAGCCCTGGGGACAGATCAGTGCAGGTGGGACATGGTCTCCCAGCAGGCCTGAGCGCCTGGCTCCCAAGGTGCTCACTCTCCACCTGGGGGATCACTGTGTCACATCCTCCCTCAGACTCCGTGGGCCCAACTCCTCCTCTGCTCAGGGACCACTATTGGCCCAGGCTCTACATGCTGGGACTGGGAGCAAGTCATCTGGACCTTCTGGACTCGCACTTCCATGCCCATGACATGGGCACAAGCAGGCCTCACAGACTCATCAGAGGAGACACAGTACAGGGAGATGCAGGCCGCTTCAAGGGAGATGCCAGATGACCCCAGAGGGAGCACAAAACATAGGGCTCATGGAGCCCTATGCACAAAACATAGGTCTTGCACAAAACATAGGGCTCATGGAGCCCAGTGTGGGATGTGGGCACCCAGCCAAGGGGCATGGGAATCCTGGTGAGGGTGGCCCTGGTAGGGGCAGGGGAGACCACAGAAGGGTTGCAGAAAAGGCAGGAGACAAGAAAGACAATAGGACAGAGCATCCCAAGGAGGTCGATGGAAGAGTCAGAGGATCACAGAGACACTTGGGAAAACTCGGAAGCCTTGGAGAAGTTGGCTGAAATGCTGTCATTTGGTCAGAAAAGTTGTGTCACAAACCCCCAGTCGACACGGGATGATTTACTCTTTGTTGCATCTAGGAATCAGGACATATGGGCCATTAGCACTCACATTGCATAAAGTCTAGGATATATTAACTTTTCAACCCTTTTCAGGACTAGATTTTTCTAGAGGAAGTGCTAAGCATGGGTCTCTCCATTCTTTTTAAAAATTTTTTTTGACAGAGTTCACAGGTAGGCACAGAGGAAGGCAGAGAGAGAGGGGGAAGCAGGCTCCCTGCTAAGCAGTGAGCCCGATGCAGGGGCTCAATCCCAGGACCCTGAGATCATGACCTGAGCTGAAGGCAGAGGCTTAACCCACTGAGCCACCCAGGTACCCCTCTCCATTCTTTTCTTTGTGCAACCGGGCTCTGTTTTCAGGAGTAGATTCCTGGTGCTCATCACCACTGCTAGCCCTGAGGACTGCCACCTGTCACCTCCCACAGTGGACATGACCATGTGTGTTGGGGGAAGTGTTCACTGATGAAACCCCAGTGCTCAGTACAGAACAGAGACCCCAAATCTCCTGCTGAAGGGAAGAGGGCATGAGTGAGGGAGGGAGTGAAGGGAGGGTAAGGAGAGGAGGAGGGAAAAGAAAGAGGGGAGGAAAGGAGAAAGGGAGGGGAAGGAGTGAGGGAGGGATGGGGGAGGCAGGGAGGGAGTGAGGGAGAAAGGGAGGGGAGAGAAATGATGGAAGGGAGGGAGGGAGGATGAGTGTGAGGTGGGGATGGGAAGGAAGGCAGGAGGATGGGAGGGAGACAGAGGGGAGAAAGAGGGAGGGAGGATGAGAGGGAGGGAGGAAGGATGAGAGGGAGGGAGTGAGGGGAAGGAGGGAAGAGGGATGGGGAGGGAGGCAGGGAGGGTGAAGGAGTAGGGGAGGGAAGGGAGGAGTGGAGGGGAAGGAGAGAGGGAGTAATGAATAAGAGAGTGAATAAATGAGGTAGGGAAGGAGGGAGTGAAAGAGCAGAAGTCTGGTCCATACATCAGGAGTCATTATTTGGGGTGAGGTCCGAGGATATCACAGCTCAAGGCACATCCATCTGTCCTCCCAGTGCTGACCTTTTTCCTTGGCCTTGCTGGTACCCTGGATCCCCTCAACCTCCTCAAACAATTCTGAATATTCCCAGGAGCAGGGTGGCAGGAGGGGGGTCTCAGGAGGGGCTCCTGGATCCTGTGCCCAGATGACATTGGGACAGTAGCTATAGGACATTCTGTCATGAGGACTGGGACTGTGGATCTCTTCCATCTCCTTGGGCATTAACGTTGTTCCATTCCCTGCTCTCTCCACCACCACTGTGCTGAACACTCCTGACAATACATCTGTGAAACACCATGCCAGAGTTTCTGGAGCTGAGTCTGAGGCCGAGCACTGCTAGGTGATGAGTGCCCCTGTGGCCTGGGATGGGTGCTGCTCACTGTTCTTCCAGACAAAGGTGCCCATCACCCTTCTCTCCAGGGAACCTGCATTAGACCTCTGGTTCTTCACATTCTCCCCACGGCTGCTGGTCCTCAGACCAGACCCCTGCCTCTCTGAGGGTGACCAGCACTGCCTTCATAAAGTTTCTTTTGCCAGAGTCCTTCCCCAGGAGCTCCCGCATCCAGAGATGCACACATACTCCCTGTATGCCTAACCTCCCTCCTGGACTTGCATGTGTTTGGTCTAGTCCCTGTGAACACTGTGACTTGGAGCCTGTTTGGAGCAGAGTCAGGTGAAACCTTTCTCTGGCCTAGGGTTGTGAGCGATGCGTTTGCCCTCTGCGGTGTGTCTCCCAGCTTTCTGCTTTTCTCTGGTTTCTGTGTGGGCCACAGGAGAAACCAGGCGTGTCCTGTCTGGGGTCAGGCTGTGGTGTCCCAGCAGGAACAGGGGTCTCGAACCCGAGATTGTGCCCATAATGCCTAAAGGGGCCTCTATGATTACATCTCATCTTGAATCCATCGGGGGGTCTCAATTTCGAATACGGGAAATTCTATTTCACATAAACACAGAAAGACGAGACCCCTTTGAAAATAGGTGGGTGGATACAAAGGAGCATATTGTGTGATTTCACATACAGAAACATCCAGAACAGGTAAAGGAAGAGAGAGAAAGCAGCTTAGGGGTTGCGAGAGGCTGGGCTGGAGGAGAAACGGGCAGGGAGGGCTTCGGGTTCAGGTCTCCTTTGGGGAAGGAGCTGTCCTGCAGCGATGTTCTGTGGTGTGGAGGCACAGCATTGGGAATGGACTTCATGCTCATGATGTGTTCAAGTGAAAACAAATAATTTTTTGTAAAACAAATAAACAGTACACAGAACATGGAAAGATAAAATAACAGTATGTACCAGAGAGAAAGAATATACTGGTATGGGATGAAACATTCCTGCGGGCCGTCGGGATAGGGAGATAGAACAAGGGATAATTGTACAAGGAGCAGGGCTGTGGACTCTGGATGTGGCTCTGGGAGCCCCATAGGAGCAGGAGTAGGGGCAGGGGTTGGAATAGGGACAAGAACAGGAGCCTGGACAGATGCAAGAGCAGTAGCCCAGGCTGGGGCAGGGGAAGGGGGCACTGCTCTGGTAGGGGCAGGGGAAGGGGCAGGGACAGGAGCAGGAACAGTAGCAGGAGCAGGAGCAGGGGCAGGGGCAGGGACAGGCCCAGGCCCAGGCCCCAGCTCCTCCGGGACAGGGTCAGGCTCTTTGTGAGCAGTTGCCTGGTCCCCTGCTGGCTCCTGGTCTCCTGCTGAAGTCTCTCCAAGCATCATCCCCCGTCTGGAGCTGCGGGTGAAGTTGGGGCCCGCTCTGGCTCTTCAGAGCTAGACCCAGGTAGCCAGGCCCCCACATTCCAGAGACAGCCCCCAGCCCAGCTCATTTTGTTGGAGATCCTGGAATGAAGAACATGTTTGTGTTCCTTTGCAGAGACAGAGCTCAGCCCAGGGCCTTCCAGAGAAGCTACAGCCAGGAAGGAAGCCTCACCGGGACATCTCAACTGCAGTCCTCCCGCTGGGTGCTCTGAGCCCAGTCCTTGCTCTTGGTCACACACCAGCCTCTGGGGTCTCCTCCCTGTGGGGCCCGGCACCAGCCCATCCCCAGACACCCACATACACCCAGCTCTGGCCTTCTCACCCTCGGCCTCCATGGGCTCCGGGTCCTGGACCACAGTCCGGTGTGGTACCACCAGGGACAGTGGCCTGGGCAGTGTCAGAGGCCTTCCCAGGCAGTCCCCAGTCCCTGCTCCTGGAGAGCCCCCTATGGTCACTCCCTGTGTCAGGGAAATGGAGCAGGTACCTGCCAGCCTCCTTCCTGTGATGATCATCGCTGGTGTTCTGCAAAGACAGGGACCGGTAGCCACTGCATCATGGCCCTGCCCGGCCATCCTCACCACCTTCCTGCCCAGTCCCCCTGCTGCTCCCAAATCACACAGACCTGTGCATGCACAGCCCCATGCCTGGGACAGGGACCCATACCTGCAGGACCCAAGATAAACCCTGGGGAGAAGCTCACAGCCCCCCACACCCTGTCTCACCCAGCCAGCCTTGACCTGGGGTGTGAATGTGACCTGACCACCGGGCATCTGACCCCTCGTCCACTTGCTCTTGAGTTGGGTGGGGACACCCCCCATGAGCCTTCTTTACAAACACACACACACACACACACACACACACACACACACACACACAAAGCATGGGGAGGGGACCTGGGGCTGCACAGTCGGATCAGAGCATATGGGACTGGGGGCTGGCTCTGGGACTCATGGTGTCACCTTTCTGTACTTCTGGCCAAATGAGCAGAGATGTTGGGGAGCCCTGATATGACATCCCCCACGAGGGAATGTATTTGCAAGGTGTGCTTTCCTCTGCCTGCAGCCTCCAGACTTTGGGATGTAACAGACAAACATGTTCTTCTTTTGAGGATCTCCAAGGAAATGAGCTGGGCAGGGGGCTGTGTCTGGAATGTGGGTGCCTGGTTACCCGGGTTCCAAATTCTGTTAGGCTCTGTTGTCAGGGAAGTGAGGTCACCACTTCCTGGGGACTGCTTACTAGACTTCCTCCTCACATCAGAGCGCCCTGAGGGCTCCCCTTCCCCAGATGCTCAATGCTCACCCTCTACCTCATGCCCTGTCCATATGGTGACATCCACACAGCCTATACACAGCCCCCACAAGGCCTGGGTGTGGACGATGTCCGCACTGTGAGGACACAGAGCTGGCTTCAGACCAGGCTCTTGCTCATACCCAGGACTGTGACCCTGGACAGACTGTGTGCCTCTCAGTGCCTTCCCAAGCTCCGCATCTGCACAGTGGGGTCTTCTGGCTTCTACTTCTATGGACACCATCAGGGGTAGGACCTCTATATACATTCCTACTGTCACAGGAGGCTGGAACATGCACATGGCAATGCAAGGATGAGTGGGGGGCTGGGTGGGGCATAGAACACTGCTCAGAGGGGCCTGGGTCTGCTCTGGGGTCCAGCCAAAGCCATCCTCCTTCTGCCTGTCTCCTGGCCCCTGTGGGAAGGTTGCAGTGAACTGATTCTGACCTTGTCCTCTTGTCACATAGACTTCCAGGGGCTCCCATTAGTTTTGGGCCCAGGTCCCAGGACTAAGTCTGTGCCCATGTGCTGGGCAGTCCCCACAATGGTTCCTGACATTCCTGAATCCTGGTCACACATCTGTGGAATTCTTTCCCCTCCAGGGTGGATGGCCTGTGTGACTGTGCTCTAAGGAATAGAATGGAGCACAATGATGGGATGTTGTTTCCAACCTGATGGAAGAAAGTCTGTAACTTCTCCTGGTTCCCTCTCTGTGTTCATTCTCTGTCTCTGTCTTCTCTGTGTGTCTCTGTGTCTCTCCCAGGAGCAGGATCTGTGGTCTCTGGGGGCTATGTGAGAAACCTCGGAGGCCTACCTTCTCCCCATTTCCCTCTCCTGTCCTGGTGCTTGGTTCCCTCCTAAGGTCTCCTCACCCTGACCAGAGCACTGACTCTGGAACCGCATCCAAATGGGGACCCTGAGGCTGCAACAAGGAGGGTCCTCACCTTGGTCCCCAAACCAGTGGTCCAGTGCTCTGCCATGTTCTGCAAACCCAGGTCCTCAGCCCCATAAGCCCCCAGGCTGTCCTCTGCTCAGAAAGACCTTGAGGGAAAACAAAGCATTTTCCCATGACTCGGAGCACGGTGGGTCAGGGTGAAGATCCAAGGCCAACAGACTTTTCTACAAGCCTATGGGACCCTAAGGACACCCCATCTTTACAATCCAATTGACAGACAAGTAAGGTGAGGCCTTTTGTGCTGTAGCCCTATCTGGACTTGGGGGTGGGTGGGTATCTCTTCCTACTTCCAGTAGACCAGGATGGTGATGGGCCCCAGACCCCGTCCTCTCCCAGTGCACTGGAAACCCTCCTGGGCCCCTGGGGGACCCCCTGACCATCAGTCTGCCTGTCTCTTGTCCCCATGCTATGGACCTGGGGTCCTGATGCCCCTGCACCATTACCCAGATATCTCTGACCTCTTCTTCTTTCCCCCTTGTCACCCACCTCACTCCCAAGGTGTCTGCCCCTTCTGACCCCAGGCTGGGCAGTCAGAGTGGTGGTGGTGTGTGTAGGCATACATTCCTCTACCTGTCTGAGGATCCCCAAGGTTATGTCCCCACATGGGACGGGCTGTATAGCTATCCCTGGGGATCTGAGGGGCTCTCAGCCCCAAAGCAAACATCATGGGCCAGGATAGGAGACAGCCCCTCATGGCTCCTGACTCTGGGGCTGAGGGATCCTTACTCAGGCACAGCAATGCCCACTGAACACAGGGACTTCAGAAAGAACACACACCTGGCCCAGGTCCTGCCCCAGGATGGTGGCTGCCTTCCCCAGTGCTGGAGGAAGAGAGACATCCTCTGCTTCTCTGGGTGGGGTCCTCTGACCCATGAGCAGGTCCTGAAAGGGTTCTAGTCCGCCTCTGGAAGTAAATCAGCACTGAATGGGTCAATCACTGTCCAAACATGAACAAGGACAATGTGCTAAGGAAGCACTGGAGGTGATCCTGTGCAAATGGCCTGCGGCTGGCAGGGCTGGCAGCTTCTGTGCCCTCCAGAGGGCCCCTTTTCCCTGGATGGGAAACCTGGAGTCACTGTCCTTAGAGCATCCTTCCTACTGGTTTCAGGACCAAGGGAGAGATTGTGGTGTGGCTTAGAAGACTCCAACCCAGCCTCCCTCCTTCTGCACACATCACTGCTCCCCAAGAAGCAAGGGCTGCTGCTCCCACATGCCCCATGCAAAGCTGGTTTAAAGCATTCATTCCCTAAGAGGCCCAGCCGCTCTGGCTCTGTCACATGCACAAGTGACCACAGCTGCCTTGCTGGGCGAGTCCCAGGAGGGCTCTCCTTTCCCAAAATCAGGGTTCATAGTCCTGGCCAGAGAAAGAAGTCCCATCTCTCCTCTTCTAGAGAAGGTGAATTCCTGGGCCAAATGGCCTTCAGGTGCCTAGGGACATGGGAGTCCCCTGGAGAGAAGGGTGACAGGCACCCCTGTCTGAGAAAACAGTGAGGAGCACCCATCCCAGGCTGCAGAGGTGCCTATCACCTAGCCGTGCTTGTACTCAGACTCGCCTCAGGAAATTCTGGCATGATTTTTCATAGATACATTTTCAGGAGTGTTCAGAACAGTGGTGGTGGAGAGAGCAGGGAATGCGCCAATACTAATGCCCAAGGAGATGGATAGTGGCTCAGTCGGTTAAGGTGCTGACTTGATTTTGGCTCAGGATGTGATCTCATGGTGCGGGATCGAGCTCCGTGTAGGGTCTGTGTTCAGTGCAGTGTGGGCTCATGATTCTCTGTTCCCCCTTCTGCCTCTCTCACCACTCTCATGCCATGCTCTCTCTTGCTTTCGAAAATAAATTAATAAAATCTTTATAAAAAGGAAATCATACAGAATGCACTTTAAAAAAATTATAAAAAATCCTAGCATTGATTTGGCCATTTTAAACATTTTCAGTATAAAGTCCGATAGTGTTAAGTATATTTACACTGCTGTGACAATATCTTGAGAATATTTCATCATACAAATCTGAAATTCTGTTCCCATTGTTTTATGTTTTTCATGTAGAAAGCATATTTATTTATTTATTTATTTATTTATTTATTTATTTATGTTCAGTTAGCCATCATACAGTACATTAGTTTTTGATGTAGTGTTCAATGATTCATTAGTTGCATGTAATACCCAGTGCTCATCACAACGTGTGTCCTCAATACCTTTTGCCCTGTCACCCCATTCCCCTCCCCTCTGTAACCCTCAGTTTGGTTCCCAGAGTCCAGAGTCTCTCATGGTTTGTCTCCCTCTCTGATTTCTTCCCATTCAGTTTTCCCTCCCTTTGCCTTTGGTCCTTCACACTATTCCTCACATTCTGCATATCCAGCATCCATTCCTGATTAAAACGCTTCAAAGTATAGGGATAGAGGGAACATTCCTGAACTTCATAAAATCTATCTATGAAAGACCCACAGGAAATATCATCCTCAATGGGAAAAAGCTTGCAGCCTTCCCGTTGAGATCAGGAACATGACAAGGATGCCCACTCTCACCACTCTTGTTCAACATAGTATTATAAGTCCTAGCAACAGCAATCAGACAACAAAGAGAAATAAAAGGTATCCAAATTGGCAATGAAGAAGTCAAACTCTCTCTTTTTAGATGACATGATTCTTTATATGGAAAACCCAAAAGACTCCACTCCTAAACTACTAGAACTCATACAGCAATTCAGTAACATGGCAGGATATGAGTTAAACCATATGGTAATTTTTCTTCTCTGCCTGACTTATTTCATTCAGCATAATCCCCTCCAGTTCCATCCATATTAATGCAGATGGTAGGTATTCATCCTTTCTGATGGTTGAGGAATATTCCATTGTATATATGAACCACATCTTTTTTTTTTTAAAGATTTTATTTATTTATTTGAGAGAGAGACAGTGAGAGAGAGCATGAGCGAGGAGAAGGTCAGAGAGAGAAGCAGACTCCCCGTGTAGCCGGGAGCCCGATGCGGGACTTGATCCCGGGACTCCAGGATCATGACCTGAGCCAAAGGCAGTCGTCCAACCAACTGAGCCACCCAGGCATCCCTGAACCACATCTTCTTTATCAATTCATGTGTTGAAGGTCATCTCAGCTCCTTCTACGGTTTGGCTATTGTGGACATTGCTGCTGTGAACATTGGGGTGCATGTGCCCTTCTTTTCACTATGTATCTTAGGGGTAAATACCCAGTAGTGAAATTGCTGGGTGGTAGGGTAGTTCTATTTTTAACATCTTGAGGAAGCTCCATACTGTTTTCTTTTCTTTTCTTTTTTTTTTTTTTTTTGTCAGAGAGAGGGAGAAAGCAAGCACAGGTAGACAGAGTGGTAGGCAGAGGCAGAGGGAGAAGCAGGATCCCTGCCGAGCAAGGAGCCCGATGTGGGACTCGATCCCAGGACGCCGGGATCATGACCTGAGCCGAAGGCAGGACGCCGGGATCATGACCTGAGCCACCCAGGCGTCCCTCCATACTGTTTTCCAGAGTGGCTGCATCAGTTTGCTTTCCCACCAATAGTGAAGGAGGTTTCCCCTTTCTCCATATCCTCGCCAACATCTGTCATTTCCTGACTTGTTAATTTTGGCCATTCTGACTGGTGTAATGTTGTATCTCATTGTGGTTTTGATTTGTATTTTCCTGATGGCAAGTGGTGTTGAATGTGTTACCATGTATCTGTTAGCCATTATTTCTTTTTTGGGTGTTGAGTTTGGGAAGTTCTTTATAGATCTGGGATACCAGCCCTTTATATGACATGTTATTTCCAAACATCTCCCATTCCATGGATTGCCTCTGGAACTGTTTTGTTGATTGTTTCCTTTGTTGTTTTGTTGACTGTTTCCTTTGATGTGCAGAAGTATTTTATCTTGACAAAGTCCCAATAGTTCATTTTTGCTTTTGTTTCCCTTGGCTTTGCTGATGTGTCTAGGAAGAAGTTGCTGTGGCTGATGTGGAAGAGGTGACTGCCTATGTTCTCCTCTAGGATTTTGATGGATTGCTGTCTCACATTGAGGTCTTCTGTCCATTTTGAGTTTATCTTTGTGTGTGATGTAAGAGAATGGTTGAGTTTCAACCTTCTGCATGTGGTTGTCCAATTTTCCCAGCACCATTAATTGGAGAGACTGTCTTTTTTCCATTGGATATTCATTCCTGCTTTTGTCAAAGATGAGTTGACCATAGAGTTGAGGGAACATTTCTGGAGTCTCTATTCTGTTCCATTGATCTATGTGTCTGTTTTTGTGTGAATACCATGCTGTCACAGCTTTGTAATATAGCTTGAAGTCAGACATTGTGATGCCCCCAGCTTTGGTTTTCTTTTTCAACATTTCTCTGGCTGTGTGGGGTCTTTTTTGGTTCCATATGAATTTTAGGATGGTTTGTTTCAGCTCTATGAAAAATGCCAATGGTATTTTAATAGGGATGGGGTTGAAAGTATAGATTGCTCTGGGCAGCATAGACATTTTAGCTACGTTTATTCTTCTGATCCATGAGCATGGATGGTTTTCCATCTTTTTGTGTCTTCCTCTATGTCTAAGTGTTCTGTAGTTTTTTTAATTTATTTTTAATTTATTTTTAAAGATTTTATTAATTTATTTGACAGAGAGAGATCACAAGTAGGCAGAGAGGCAGGCAGAGAGAGAGAGAGGGGGAAGCAGGCTCCCCGCTGAGCAGAGAGCCTGATGTGGGAACCGATCCTAGGACTCTGGGATCATGACCCGAGCCGAAGGCAGAGGCTCAATGCACTGAGCCACCCAGGAGCCCCTGTTCTGTAGTTTCTATAGATCCTTTGCCTCTTTGGTTAGGTGTATTCCAAGATTTCTTACAGTTTTTGGTGCTGTTGTAAATGGAATCAATTCCCTAATTTCTCTTTCTATGGTTACATTGTTAGTGTATAGAAAAGCAACAGTTTTCTGTGCATTGATTTTGTATCCTGACACATTACTGAATTGCTGTATGACCTCTAGTAATTTGGGAGTGGAGTCTTTTGGGTTTTCCACACAAAGTGTCGTGTCATCTGTGAAGAGAGAGTTTGACTTCTTTGCCAATTTGAATGCCTTTTATTTCTTTTTTGTATTCTGATTGCTGAGGCTAGGACTTCTAGTCCTATGTTGAACAACAGTGGTGACAGTGGACATCCCTGTTGTGTTCTTGATCCTAAGGAAAAAGCCCTCAGCTTTTCCCCATCGAGAATGGTATTCACTGTGGGCTTTTCATAGATGGTTTTTATGAAGCTGGAGAATGTCCCCTCTATCCCTACACTTCGGATAGTTTTAATCAGGAAATGGTGCTGTATTTTGTCAACTGCTTTTTCTGCATTAATTGAGAGGATCCTATGGCTCTTGTCTTTTCTTTTACTAATGTGTTCTATCATGTTGATTGATTAGCGAATGTTGAACCACATACTTGCATCCCAGGAATAAATACCCAGCTGGTTATGATGGATAATCCTTTTAATGTACTGTTGGATTCTATTGGCTGGGATCTTGTTGAGTATTTTGGCATCCATTTTCACCAGGGATATTGGTCTGTAATTCTCCTTTTGTATGGGGTCTTTGCCTGGTTTTGGGATCAAGGTAATGCTGGCCTCATAGAACAAGTTTGGGAGTTTTCCTTCTGTTTCTATTTTTTGAAACAGCTTCAGAAGAATGGGTATTATTTTTTCTTTGGATGACAGCCTTGATGGATAAGGTATCCGTGGCCGCATGTTCTTCTCATATAGTATCCTCAATATGGCTTGCCAGCCCTTTCTGGCTTGCCAGGTCTCTGTGGACAGGTCTGACATTATTCTGATGTTCCTCCCTCTATCGATCCATAAGAAATCTCTTCCCCCTGGCTGCTTTCTGGATTGCTTTCTTGGTTCCAAGATTTGCAAGTTTTCCATTTTGAATTTTAATAGTGTATTTATAGACTACTTAATATTTTCTTTGTATACCCTCATATTATCTGTGAATAGTCACAATTATCCCCTCAATTCTTTTTTTTTTTTTAAGATTTTATTTGTTGGACAGATGGAGATCACAAGCAGCCACAGAGGCAGGCAGAGAGAGAGAGAGAGAGAGAGGAGGAAGCAGGCCCCCGCTGAGCAGAGAGCCCAATGTGGGGCTCGATCCCAGGACCCTGGGATCATGACCTGAACTGAAGGCAGAGGCTTTAACCCACTGAGCCACCCAGGCGCCCTTATCCCCTCAATTCTTATTCTTTTTGTTTCTCTTGCCTTACAACACTTGGTAGATTCCCCAATACAATGTTGACTAGAGTAGCATTGTTTGAAGATTTTAATATACCTTTCTCAATATCTGATAGAAAAGCTGATGAAACATTGATAACAAATGTGACCTCATTGACATATATGGAACATTACACATTAAGTACAGAATACATTATTTTCAAATGGTCCTAGGATATTTACCCAAGTAGATGCAATGTTGGGTCATGAAGCAAGTCTACACATTTTAAAGCCTGGAATTAACTAGATTATATTCTTAGACCACAGGGGAATTGAGACATAGTCACAATGAAAAGAACAGCAGGAATTCCCTCAATGTTTAAAAATTAAATGTAACTTTGCTACATATCCTAAGGGTCCCAGAGAGAATCACAAGGGAAATTTTCAACCTTTCCTGCATCAGAGCTCACAAACAATGGCACTCTATCTGCAAAGAACAGTGTAATTAGCTAGACAGGAGTTGAGCCTTAAGTCAGAGTTCTGCCTGCCCCCGTCACACCTTGCAGCCTTGGCCTGTTGTCCCCCAATAGCCGCCCTTTTTGGTAGCCCTGAGCTAAGAGGGACAACATGGCCATATGGAAATGGGAAGCTCCCCACGCCTAGTGATGATGGTGTCCCCCACCCAGGCTGCCCTTTCTGGTGGCCCTGAGCTAAGAGGCACAACATGGCCTTGTGGAAATGGGAAGCTCCACACCCCTAGTGATGGCGGTACTATTGTATTGTCCTCACCAGTCCAACAGCATATTTTCTCAGTGAAATATGATAAAACAGCAGGTTCTTGACCTTCCTTAAGGGTTGAAAATCATCTTGGGAGTCATGTATTGGAAATATGGATTCAACATGTGTTCTTTCTTCCAGAAAAGAAATAGACCAAAATAGTAATCATGGCTCCCTGAGCACCTGTCTTGAGAGCCAGCACACTGGCTCTTTATGGAATTCTCCCTTACATGTCCAAACTATGATGTAGATATTATCAGTCACATTTTCTAGATGGTTAGACAGGGGCTCAGAGATGATTCGAGTCACAGAGGATTTGAGTGTCAGAAACCTAAGTGGGATCCCCAAACTGACTCCAAATCACTTGTTATTCCATACATGGTACAATTTCCCTCTTATCTCTGGTCTTCTCGATCTGGAAACATCTCAAGTCTCAGGATTTTCTTGTGCGGTCAACTGGAATGAATTCAGCTGGCCTTTTTACCTCTGCCCATCATGATGATAAAGCATGGAAGCCCTCTAAATAAGATACTCAAATATCCCTAGGAATAGAGACATTATAATGTTTTTCTGATATTAAGCTTACTGAAAGAACTCTCTTTTTAAAACTGATTCAGGCTGGTATATTCAGAGTGTGCTGTAAGACAGGTCAGAAATAGTATTTAAAAACACTCAGCTCAGCCTCTTCTACAAAGTGAGACAATGCTTATAAACATTGCTAAACTATTCCCTTACCCATGATTACTTACTTCCCCACCATCATAGTGTTTATATGGTATGACTATGACTTAATATTAGTCAATATCTGCAGGGAAAGAACTAAGACAGTGTATCCAAGCTTTAGGGGGACTTCATGTTTAAATTAGTGTTGGTACAGTGAGCTACTCTGTTTTATTCTGTAGTCCAATGGAATGGTGCCAGACATCTCTAAGATGTTGGGAGGTTCTAAAATTCTGACTTTAAATGATCTGTGTGCTTCAGAGATTTGGGCAGAAGAAAGGGAGGAGCCCAGCTTCTGTGAACACCTCTGTTACCTGTGCTGACCATGGAATAGGTAACCTTCTGTAGGCATCATTTTGATCTCTTAGTAGTATTGTTAAAGGTGCTTTTGTCTCCAGTTCCCTTCTTTAGCAGTAATTAGAATGATAATGGAAATTTTTGTCTTTTACCATCAGTGGGCCCGGATCCCGGGGTCCCAGGGAAGCTATCCTTTAACATTTTACCAAGCTCAAAATGCCTGGGCAAAACCTCAGAGCATGGGCCCTATCTCTGCCCCAAGCACATGTTGTACATCTGCTCTGAGAAGAAAAAGATCACCCAAAAAATGGCATTGCAAACATAAAGATAAGAAAAACAAAAGAACCTCTCCTGCTCCCATAAGATTAAAGTCATACTGACTTGCACATACTGAAAACATAAGAAAAAATCTGTAACTTTCTGGAATGTTCTTCCTCATGATGATGTGTAACTCTGTAAAACAAAACAGAATGAAGATAGAAATCTGCCCCAAATTTTCCTCCCCTGGAGCACTCCCTCCCTTGTGAAGATTGTGTCTCCTAGACAGCTGTCTTGACTTGGGTTTGAATAAAACTCTCTTCCTTTCTCTCTGAAATGTTTAAAAGGGTTTGTTCCTTTAGTGTCGACAATAACAATATGATTTCTTTTTAAGTGAAAAATCACTGTTCCTGGTTCACAACCTCAACAGCACAGAAGGGCAGCTGTTCTTGTTCATCCTGGAGCTTCCCTGCAGACCCAAGCATATGTATATATTTTCCAGCACAAATGGGCTCATTCTAGAAGGATGCTTGGAAGGTCTGAGAAGCACTATCCACTCTGTTGGTGAGACCAGAAGGTGAAGCTCCTCGGCTTAGAGCATTACTTTTTGGGTCTTAAAATTGCCTTGGAAATTTGGGAAACCATTGCATTTCCCCCCCCCCCCAAGATTTTATTTATTATTTGACAGAGAGAGACACCTGAGAGAGAGAACTCAAGCAGGGGGAGTAGGAGAGGGAGAAGGAGGCTTCCCGCTGAGCAGGGAGCCAGATGGGGGGCCTATCAGAGTACCCTGGGATCATGACCTGAGCTGAAGGCAGAGGCTTAATGACTGAGCCACTCAGGTGCCCCAACCATTGCATTTCCTAAAGTCCAAGCTTGGGAAGGTCTGAGAGCAGCTGACCTGCCAGGAGCCAGGAACAGCTCTGCAGGCAGGGCTGGTGCAGGAAGGGAAGGGGCAGGCATCTGAGGGTGTTCTGCAGCCAGGGGTGTCCCTGGAAGGGGCCATATGTCTGGGGGAGGGGTGGCCCTGTCACAATACGCCCATGCCTGCCCAGTGGAGGCATGTGTTTGATCGAGAAGGCACTGCCTCCAGGAGTACGGGCAAAAGCAGGGAGGTGTGGGCAGTAAGGGTGAGTCACCTGGTACAGGCAGGCTAAGGCATCCAAAGAGCTCAGCACGTGGGGGTGGAGCTGCATCCTCTGTGGGCAGACCCAGAGTTTGCCTTAGGATGTAGAGGTGGGGCAGGCAAAGGGATGCTGGGAGAAATCCTGGGTGGAGGTCCTGGCTTGGTGAGTGCTGGATGTGCGCTGACATAGCGATCCCTGGAGTAGGGTCCTCCAAGGGCGCATGAAGCGAGTTCATTGTGGGGACTCAGATGTGTTTTCTTTTTCCCTTGGAAGTCTCTTCTTCCTGATGTCCAACATCTGGCCTTATTTCCCACACCCCTGAACTCCAGGGCGCCTGCTCACCCAGGCTTTTGTGGGATAGGTTGTGGACATTTCAGGGTTTCTCGTGTTCCTCAGGAAGAGTGCATGTAAAGACAGCACACAGTCCCCAACTTCAGTGGGGTGCCTCCTGTCCCCTGGCACAGTGCAGGACCTTGAACAGCATGCCGAGTTCAGCAGCGTGTCCCCTGTTCCCCATGCCCCACAGGTGTGGCACTGACAAGCCCCAGAACAGTTCCCCAGCTTCAGCATTTTGTGCCCTGTCCATGGGGTTGGTGGTAATGGACTGTCAGGGTTGATCACAAGGGTCCTCCTAGTTCCTGCCCGCCCCCCTTCCCCCAGGCACAGGTGTGGCGCTAACAAGCCTCAGAGTCATCCCCCAGCTTCAGCATTGTGCCCCATGTTCCCCAGGGATGGTGGTAATTGGCTGTCAGGATCCCCCTGGAGGGTCCTCCATGTTCCTTCCCCCTCCCCCACCAGGCACAGGTGTGGCAGTAACAGCCCCAGAGCCATCCCCCAATTTTAGCATTGTGCCCCATGTCCCAGGGGATGGTGGTAATGGGGTGTCAGGATCCTGCAGGAGGGTCCTCCAGGTGGGGGCTTGGAAGCTGGAGGAAACCAGACCCCAGTCAAGTTGCATGAGGAACATGTGAGTTGAGGTGTTCATTTGGAAGGATAATTCTACTTTTCCAAAAAAGACAAAGTCATTGGCCTACTTTAGAATGTTGATAATTACTACTTAAGAAGTAAGTATGTGTTTCCAAAAAAAAGAAAGAAAGAAAAAAGAAAATGAACAAGTATGTGTTTTCGCTTCTCCCAGGAACAGAAGCAGGTGTGCTGGCCTTAGGTCAGAGGTGCCTTCTTATCCCCACCTGACAACACTTCTTTGATCTGCCTCCACGAGACCTGAAGTTTTGAACAACAGCATCTGAGTCAGTCACACAGCTCATCACAGGATGTCAGTGTTCTGAGAAAGCAACAGGTACATCAGGCGCAGTGTCACTTATGTGTCAGGGCTGGAGGTAAAACTTCTTTTTAACCCAAAATCTCCTGGGCTTTTCTCTTTTCTCTAGTTGAGCCATGAAGTAAAACCAAAGTAGCTGTCAGCATTGTGGATTCGGTGCAAGAGTTCCTTAGTGTCCCTGCAGGTAGAACATCACAGGGAATACCATGTTCTCTGTTCATTTACTACTTACAAAATGTAATCTGAAATACCTGTTTCCTAGGAAATCACTTGTATCAGAGAAGGAAGATGAGATTTACTCTTTGTGTGTTTTTAACATCTAATTTGATCCTTCATTTAACAGTATTTATTCACTTGGGCCTGGGGGATGGTTGAATGGCCAACATCTAGAGTTAAGTCTCTTTTTGTGGCCAGATAGAGACATGGATGATGTCTTGTCATTTGTCAAAGGTGATGTTTCTTAACTGATTAGTGTTTTTTGGCACAAGAGTTCCAATTAAGGTAGAGGGAAAATTCAAAGTAATTCAGAGTAGGCTTTTACCATTTAAAAATAAAGCTTGACTTTCTAGTTTGACTCAATGTATCACCTAGATTTTTTTTTTTTTTTTAGAGAGGCAGGCAGAGAGAGAGGAGGAAGCAGGCTCCCCGATGAGCAGAGAGCCTGATGCGGGGCTCGATCCCAGGACCCTGGGATCATGACCTGAGCCGAAGGCAGAGGCTTTAACCCACTGAGCCACCCAGGCACCCCTCACCTAGATGTTTTGATATGCTGTATTTTCTCTGTAGTTTCTTTGGTGGTGGAGTAAGAAGGAGAGTCTTTGGGAATTCTCCTGGATAGAGGCAGGCTGGTGGTGTCAAGGGGCTTGGCAGACTTCACCCTGGGGTGAATTCTGGAACTGCTTGCCTGATGCTGGGTGAGTCAGCTTATCCCACAGAGTTTGTTTCTCCTCATAAAATTGCTGGAGGTAATATGTATGGAAAGGCTTTTGACACAGAAACTTTTGGGTTAATGAAGAGCAACTCATGATGAGGTGATTTAGGCTGTATTATTCTGCAAATAATAGTTTCATAACGCCCCATCATAGGCTATGACATTTTATTGCCCAAGGACCTCAGAAGTCTACAGTGGAAGACTCAGATCTCAGAGCATGCTCATGTTCCATTGATATGTGACTGACAGTTTGCCCAGGTAGGAAGGTAAGTGGAGAGAAATACGACACATTTATGAAAGACTTGGGCCAGTGTAATTCTGACAAGAGTGGGGAATCCTCGAGCTTTGCAGCAGACAGGGCAGTTCCAGGTCTGGGTAGAGCTCAGGAGTCCTAGAGGAGAGTGGAGTGTGTTCTGCAGGAGGGTGTGGGCAGGGCTGGCTCCAGGGGTGGCCATGTGTCCCCTGTGTGACAGGGGCTGTGAGCAGGTTCCTGGCTGAGGACAGGTGAGGTCTGGGTGGAGAGCTGGCAGGGCACCTTCTTGCATGCCACCAGCCTCAGCCAACACACATGAGCTCTCCATCTGTCCTTTTCACTCCAGTTCGGACTGCTCTGTGTTGCTGGGCTAAGACATTGATTTGGGCATCTTTCTTTGAGTGTGTGTGAAGTTTCAAAACCTAAATGATGAAATGATGGGTCATCAGAACCTCTGTTCCTCTTGTATTTTCTGCTCTCCTTTAAGTCACTACAGTGAGTCGTACATGCCAGTGGAAGGGGCGATCTGTGCATTGTTATTTCCTGTTTTAGTTAAACAATGGGAAACAAATCTTCTGATATATTAAAAGAATTCTTTGTGGGTGTTCATGTTTTCCTCTTCTGTGAACCACATTACAATATTAGAAAATATTTTTTAAAGTAAAACACAGACATGGAGCTCTAACAGGGCACAGTGGCCTTTAGGAGGAGGACAAATGGAGATGGAGTGTAGGTTGTTGAGTAGCTCGGGGAGTGACTTGTGCTCCCAGAGAACATTTACCCTTCCTTGTGGGGGGAAGGGTGGCTTCTTACTTGGTGGCCCATCTGGGGCCTGAAACCTCACCAATGAGCCATTGCGACTTGAACTGTGGAACTGATGAAGAAAGCAGAATGAACCCTGGAGGGTGCCTGCATCCTTTGCACTCGGACAATTCCATGCAGCAAAGGAGTTCATCACCTGTGAGGTGTGTCAGGATCCCTGAGGGTCTGGGCTTTGCTTCCTGCAAAGAGGTTGTGTCTTCATCCTTATCTGAACCAGTTATCTGAACCTTATCTGGTTATGGAGACCCCAACCTTTACGTGACCATGTCATCATTATTCTTGTTATTTTAAGCAAGCAATATAGACCTTGACTTCAAGATCCAAATATCAAAAGGGAAAACACAAAGTCAGATATATATGTGAGGACTGAACTTGTGGCCCCTCTCATTAGTATGGGTGATGTTGGGCTGCCCATATGAGAAGAACATGGAATTCTATTTGGATAGAAATGTGCCATGCACAAGGAGTGCTTTATTTTCTCCTTTCCCTTATCGCTCTGAAGGGAAAATGGAGTGGTGACCGGAGCTTGGTTTCTGATCTGAAGGAATGGGAGTCAAGAGATTTGAAAGAGCAGTGTTCATAATGACGTGGTGTTCTGTGCCCAGTGAGTGAGGGTTTGAAGCTTGGACTTGGAAGCATTGGTGTTCAGGGAGGATGTGGTCTGAGTTTCCTGCACACAGAGTCGCTTGGCTGGCCTGCCTCATCAGACCTTTTCCTGCCTTTTGAAGGGCAGCTTGAAGGTGACTCGAAACCCTAGGGCACTGGAATAATGATCTGGGAGGGACACCTGGGTGGGCCAGCATAGACAAACGCAGGGAATTCCAGAGCTAACGCTGAACACGTTTCTGAGGCTGGAGTTGGCTTCTCTGTGAGTAGCATTTCACTGGGGAGGAAAGCAGTCTTTGTGTCTTAGGAGTCACAATGTCAGCAGGTGTGATCCTGGCAGGGGAGTCAGACCAAAGCTGGGAGACTGTGAGCCGGGGTGGTGGGCCTTCACTCTTGATGCACAGGCCAGCTCGCTCCAGGGACAGGGCTCTGCTCCCCAGTCAGCCCCCTTGCTGCGATGTATAGGAAACTTGCTTCCTATTGGGTTCTCCAGACCTCGTCTCAGCAGAGGGCTGGTTGGGAAGCAGCCCACAGGCAGCATTCTGGATTCTTGCCCAGTGCGCCCCTTGCTTTCTCTAATGAGGCACCGCAGGTGTCCTCTGCCTGGTGTCTGTGAATTCAGCTGGCAGAGGCTCTTCTTCCAGAGCCACACCCCTGAGAAATCCTCCACTTTCCTCTGCTGGGTGGAAGAGGCCAGTTTTCATTTGGAACTGAAATCTCAGCTCCTGCCGTTAGGTTCCAAGGCCACACGGCACACCAGTCTCCTTGAAGAGCTTTCAACGGTGTCTGTGAGCATCTGCTGTGCTTTATCTCCATTTATTTTGAGTTTCTGTGAGGATGCTGTATCCTGAGGCCTAAGAAGAGTTAAAGAGAAGGAACTTTTGGTGTCTGAGCATGCTCACTCATTTTTCTGTAGAAATGAATAGTAGTTCCTTTTTTCCATTTGCACCACTTCTTCTGTGAAAGGTTTCCTAGGAACGCTGTACTTTCAAGTAGTGGGGGAGCCTGCGCCCCATCCTGCAGGGTTAGCTTTTGTCTCCATGCTGCACAGAACATTCCATGACTTGCGGATTTTATCACTCAAACATGGCACCTTTGACTTCCTGCACCCATTTCCAAATTTACCTCCACCCATTGCCGAATCTGGCAACCACCAGTCTGTTCTTGGTATGCATGCATTCACTACTTTTTGGATTCCATGTGGAATGTCCATGAGAGCCCCTTGTGTGTGTCTTTCTGTGTCTGAGTGACTTAGCATAATGCTCCCAAGGTCGATGTTTCCATGCCTGGTTATTGTGAATAATGCTGCCATGAACACAGGAGTGCATCTCTCTCTTGGATGGAGTGTTTTTGTGTTCTCCAAAGAAATACTCAGTAGAGCAATTTCTGGGTCATGTGGTAGTTGTATTCATTTTTTCCAGAACCTCCACAGTGTTTGTCACAGTGGCTGCTCCCATTTCCATTCCCACCAGCAGTGCACAGGGTCCCCTTGTGTCCACACCCTTGACCGCACTGCATGTCTGTCTCTGGGATGATTGCCACTCCCACAGCTGCGAGGTGATAGCTGATGGCGGTTTTGACTTATGTTTCCCTGATGACAACTAGTGATGTTGAACAACTTCCTCTGTGTCTGTTGGCCACCTGCATGTCATCTTTGGAAATTTTCTATTCACATATTCTCCCCAGTTTTTATTCAGTTTTTATTTGGATTTGAAGGAGTGTTTTTTGTATTTTGGATATTAGCTTCTTTTTACACATAGGATGTGCAGATATTTTTTCTCATTGGGGAGGTTGCTTTTAAGAGTTTGACGGTTTCTTTGGTCATGCAAAAATTTCAGTTTGATGTCCTTCCACTTGTTTATCTTTGCTTTTGTTGCCTTTGCCTTTGGTGTCTGATGTAAGAGACTCTTCACCAAAACCAGTATCAAGAAACTGACTACCTGGTTCGTGGATTCAGTTCTTATGTTCAAGTCATTCGTCCATTCATGATTTGTATGTGTGGTGGAAGACAGTGATACAGTCACATTCTTCCGCATTTGGTGTCCAGTTTTCCCAGTATTGTTCACTGAAGAGACAGTCCTTTCCCCACTGTATATTTTCTGCTGCTGTGTCATAAGTTAAGCCTAAACATGTGTGGGTTAGCTTCTGAGGTTTCTCTTTTCTTTCTCTTCTTTCTTTTCTTCTTCCTTTCCTTTCCTTCCTTCCAGTCTTACAGTTTATTTGTTGGGAAGATATTTCTCCTGTTGGAATATATGCAGTGAGGACTTCATTGGCGATGTCTTCATACTCTTTGTTAGGACTTTTCTCTGTAAATTGTGTTTTTTGTAAATGAGTAGCTGGATCTATAGCTTTCAACAGGTTGAAATAAGAATTACTCAAGTAGTATTCTATTAGTCTAATAGTCTGACTATTCTACAGTCAGACACCAGATCGTGTCTCATTGTCTTTTTTTGTGATGTTCTCAGTTGTAATGCTGGATACTTATGTTTCCTTTTCCATGGTAGGTTTATTAAAGTGAATTTAATTTTTCCTAAAAGTGTGGATTCTAAATCATCCTTGTTTTATAATACATATTTATATAAAACAGCATGTTTAAAAATGCATTTATTGGAAACAAATTTTGGAACAGGACATAAATATTATTAATTCCCATTCAGAGTTAGTAATTCTATCAGAGCTAAGTTGAAATATACCTTTAATACACAAATGAATAAACTTTGCCAAAAGTACTATGATTATCAGTTTCTAAGCCCATTGACCTCTGTGTCTGTTTTTTTTTTAACGAGAGTTTTCTTTCTTTTTTTTTTTTTAAAGACTTTATTTATTTGACAGAGACAGAGACAGAGATCACAAGTAGGCATAGAGGCAGGCAGAGAGAGGGGGGAAGCAGGCTCCCCACTGAGCAGAGAGCCCGATGTGGGGCTCAATCCCAGGACCCTGAGATCATGACCCGAGTTGAAGGCAGAGGCCTAACCCACTGAGCCACCCGGGCGCTCCCGTGTGTCTGTTTTTATGCCAGCACCATACTGTTTTGATGACAACTTTGTAATCTAGCTTGAAATTGGAGTGTGGCGACTCCAGCTCACTTAGTCGCTTGTTTGCCTCTTTTTTCTTTCTTTCTTTCTATCTTTCTTTCTTTCTTCAGTGACATTATTATTATTATTATTATTATTATTTACTTATTTTACATTTGTATTCTAAATGTTTTTCTTTCACTTCTTTTTACTATCATATAATGTGTTATTTGTTTCAGGGGTACAGGTTTGGGATCCTTCCGTTTTACACAGCACACACCCTCCCCATGCCCATCACCAGCCACCCCATTTCCCCCACCCTGAACCTCTTCAGAAACCCTCAGTTTGTTTCCGGAGATTGTCTCTTTTGCTTTGACTCCCTCTCTGGTTTCATCTTGCTTCCTTTTTTTCCTCTCTTCCTTTATGATCCTTAAACTCCATATAGCGGTGAAAGCATATGATAATTGTCCTTCTCTGATTTACTTATTTTGCTTAGCGTAATACCCTTTAGTTCCATCCATGCCATTGCAAATGGCAAGATTTTATTTTTTGATGGCTGCATAGCATTTAGTGGTATATATATCCATATATATCCATTCATCTGTCAGTGGATGGCTGGGCTCTTTGCATACTTTGGCTCTTGTGGGCATTGCTGCTATAGGCATTGGGGTGCAGGTGGCCCTTCAGGTCACTCCATTTGTATCTTTGGGGTAAATACCCAGTAGCACAGTTGCGGGGTTGTCAGGTAGCTCTATTTTCAACATCTTGAGGAACCTTCACACTGTTTTCCAGGGTGGCTTCACCAGCTTGCGTTCTCACCAACAGTTGAAAGGGTTTTTCTTTCTCCATTTCCTTGCCAACATCTGTCATTTCCTGACTTGTTCATTTTAGCCATTCTGACTGGTATAAGGTGGTAACTTATTATGGATTTGATTTGTATTTTTGTAATGTCGAGGGATGTTGAGCACTTTTTTATGTGTCTCTTGGCCATTTAAATGTCTTTGGAGAAATGTCTGTTTATGATCTTGGTCTAGTCCTTGATTGGATTGTTTGTTCTGTGGGTGTGGAGTTTGGTGAGTTATTTCTAGATTTTGGATATAAGCCCTTTATCTGACATATTATTTGAAAATATATTCTCTCCTTCTGTTGGTTGTCTTTTGGTTTTGTTGACTGTTTTCTTTGCTGTGCAGAAGCTTTCTATCTTGATGAAATCCCAACAGTTCATTTTTGCTTTTGTTTTCCTTGCCTTTGGAGATGTGTCTAGCAAGAGGTTGCTCTGGCTGAGGTCAGAGAGATTTCTGCCTCTGTTCTTCTTAAGGATTTGGGTGAATTCCTGTCTCACATTGAGGTCTTTCACCCATTTGGAGTCTATTTTTTGTGTATGGCATAAGGAAATGGTCCAGTTTCATCCTTCTGCATGTGACTGCTCCATGTTCCCAGCACCATTTTTTGAGGAGACATCCCCCCCCCCCCTGCATTTGATATTCTTTCTTGCTTTGAGGAAGATCAGTTGACCCTAGAGTTGAGGGTCCATTTCTGGTTTTTCTGTTCTGTTCCATTGATTTATGGGTTTGCTTTTGTGCCAGTACCATACTGTCTTGATATTAAAATTTGTAATAGAGCTTGAAGTCTGCAATTGGGTTGACACCAGCTTTGGTTTTTCTTTTCAACATACCTTTGGCTATTCAGGGTATTTTCTGCATCCATACAAATTTGGGGATTATTTATTCCAGTTCTGTGAAAAGTGTGGATGGTATTTTGATATGGATTGCATTGAATCTGTGGATAGTTCCAGATAACATAGACATTTTCACAATATCTGTTCTTCCAATCCATGAGCATGGAACGTTTTTCCATTTCTTGGTGTCTTCTTCCATTTCTTTCATGACTATGGTATAGTTTTCTGAAGACAGATCCCTTACATCTTTGGTTAGATGGATTCGTAAGTATAGTATGGTTTTGGGTGTGCTTATACATGGAATGGACTCCTTAATTTCTGTTTCTTCTGTCACATTGTTGCTGTAGAAAAATGCAAGTGATTTCTCTGCATTGATTTTATATCCTGCCATTTTACGGAATTCCTGGATAAGTTCTAGCCAATTTTGGGGTGGAGCCTGTTGGGTTTTCTACAGAAGGTATCCCATTGTCTGCAAAGGGTGAGAGTTTGACTTCTTCTTTGCTGATTTGGACCCCTTTTATTTCTTTTTGTTCTCTAATGGCTGAGGCTAGGAATTCTAGTACTATGTTGAATAGTGATGAGAATGGGCATCCCTGTCGTGTTCCTGACCTGAAGGGTAAAGCTCTCAGTTCTTCCCCATTGGGAATGACAGTCTCTGTGGGTTTGCCATAGATGCCCTTTATGATGTAGAGGTATGTACCCTCTGTCCCTCCACAGTGAAGAGTTTTGATCAAGAAGGGATGCATTAATTTGTCAAATGCTTTTTCTGCATCTATTGAGAGGATTCTATGGTTCTTGTTCTTTCTTCTATTAAGATAGTGGATTCCATGGGTTGATTTGCGGTTGTCCAACCACCATTGCAGCCCAGGCATAAATTCAGTTTGGTCTTGGTGAGTCATCCTTTTAATGGGCTGTTGGATCCTGTTGGCTAGTATGTTGGTGAGAATTTTTGAATCCATATTCATCAGGGATAGTAGTATTTCTCTTTTTGGGTGGAATCTTTGTCTGGTTTTGGGATCAAGATAATGCTGCCCTCATCAAAAAGTTTTGGAAGTTTTCCTCCCAGTTCTATTTTTTGGAAAAGTTTCAGAAGAAGAGATATTAAATGGTCTTTAAATGTTTGGTAGAATTCCCCTGGGAAGCCATCTGGCACTAGGCCCTTGTTTCCTGGGGGATTTTTGATGACTGCTTCAATTTCCTTGCTGATTAAGGGTCTCTTCAGGTTTCCTTTTCTTCCCCGTTCAGTTTTGGTCATTTCTATGTTTCTGGGAATGCAACCATTTCTTTGAGACTGTCTAATTTGTTGACATAGGGTTGCCATCCTCTGTTCTTATATTTGTTTGTATTTCTTTGGTGTTGGATGTGATATCTCCTTCTTGAGTCATGATTTTATTGATATGGATTCTTTTTGTGTTCTTTTTGAGAAGTCTGGCTAGGTGTGTATCAATCTTATTAATTATTCCAAAGAAGCATCTCCTAGTTTCATTGATTTGTTCTACTATTTTTTTGGTTTCTACTTCATTGATTTCTGTTCTCATCTTTATTATCTCTCTTCTCCTTCTTGATTTAGGCTCTCTATGCTACTCTTTCTCCTGCTCCTTTAGGTGTAGGGTTAGGTTGTGTATTTGAGACCTCGCTTGGTTCTTGAGAAAAGCTTGTAGTGCTATATATTTCCCTCTTAGGACTGACCACCTTTGCTGCATCCCAAAGATACTGAACTGTTGTGTTTTCATGAATTTTTGAAATTCATCTTGAATTGACTGGTTGACCCATACATTCTTTAGTAGGGTGCTCTCTATCCTCCATGTATCTGAGTTGTTGCCACCTTTCCTCTTATGATTCAGTACCATTTTTCAAGGCACTGTGTTCTGAAAATATGAAGGGATTGATCCCCATCTTTTGGGATGAGAGTGAACATAGCAGCCTCCCAGTCTCTGGCCCTGGAGCTGAGAGCTCGGGCCCCACTCCTCAGTGTGCCCTCACAGAAAAGCAGTGAATCTTTCATGTCTCCCTGGTCTCTGTCCACACTGTGCTCACCAGACCTGTGACCAGGCATTTCTGTCTCTGGCACATGATCCTGTTTGGAGTCTCAAAGCCAGCAGACTCCTGCAGCATGCTCAGGCATCACTCCTCCTGGGGGAGGGAAGGGGCTCTCCCCTGCTGTGCTGCTTCTTGGCCCCTTCTCAAAGAGCAGTGGCCAGACTGTGCTGTGGATCACAATTTATGGCGACCTCCAGCTTAGAGCCCATTCCTGTGGTCACTCTTTGCTTCCAGGTTCCCTGTTCAGATACCTGGGAGCTCTGCTGCCCTCAAGTGCACCTGGTCTTCTGGGACCACAAGGATCCTGAGACTGCACTGTCTCATTGAGGGTTCCACTCCCAGCCCAGCTGCCAGAGCAATGCCCCTCACCAGAGCAGACTTCTAAATGTTCTGATTTTGTGCTCTGCTGCCCCTAGCACCTGAGAGTAGCCAGCTGACAGAGGCTTCTCTCCAAATTGATATCGATTTGGGCAGAAAGCTCATGAGAACTGGCCAGCATTGGGCGACCTTCAGACCGCCCTGTCCCCCGTGGCGTCGAGCGCTTTCTCACTTGAGGCATGGCTTGGCCATCAGAAAAATCGCCAAGATGACACAGACCACCCAGGCCCTGGCAAATGAGAGCTTTCCCGGAGCAGAGTTGAGAGAGAGGTTGTGACTGGGTGTAAGCCTCCAACGTTTTGGACCGCTGTGGCGCTAAAGGTTGGGGACAGCCTCAGTGGGGGCACAAAAGTTTCTCTCACTCTGAGGCTTTTCCGCAGCTCTGTAAGGCACCGTTTCCACCTAGGTGGCAAGTGGACTAGTGGGGTGGGACTCAGGGTTCCCAATTGGAGAGCTCTAGGGACCAGACCCAGGAAATGGAAGACTGAAAAAGGAGGCGAGGGTTAGGGCCAGGGATTAGGGGTATGGAAGGCCCCATCTACCAGTGCCAGGGAGGGGACCCCCGCAGGCTGAGGAGCAGGAGGCATTGGCCTCACCTGTGCCTGACTCACAGAGGGCTTTCTGTCAGCGTTCAAGCCCCAACCACTCGTGATCCTGGGCCAGGCCCAGGGGGTGGCCCTGCAGACCTGTGGCACATGAAGCGAGTTCGCCGGGGGATTTCCGGCCAATTCTCACGAGCATTCTGCCCAAATCAGGATCAATTTGGGCAGAAAGCTCCTGAAAATTGGTTGCCATGGGTGGCCCTTTGAACCGCCCTGTCCCCTGTGGCCTAGAGTGCTTTCTCACTCAGGGCATGGTGCCGCCATCCAGAAAATGCACTGAGACTATGCAGACCACCTGAGGCCCCAGTGCAGGGGAGCTTTCCTGGAGCAGAGTTGAGGGAGGGGTTGTGGCTGGGCGTCTGCCTCTGACTTTTTGGGCCACTGTGGCCCCAAAGGTTGGGGATGGCCTCAAGGGGGCATGAAGGTTTCTCTCATTCTGAGGCTTTTCCGCAGCTCCCAAAGGCACCTTTTCCACCTGGGTGGCAGGTGGACTCATGGCATGGGACTCAGGGTTCCCTAACAGGAAGGCCCGAGGGACAGGACCCTGGAAATGGAAGGCTGTAAAAGCAGGCAAGGGTTAGGGCTCAGGCCTAGGGCATGGCCAGCCCCATCAGCCAGCGCTAAGGAGGGGACCTGGAGGCTGAGGAGCAGGAGGCCTTGGCCTCTCCTGTGCCTGACTCCCAGGGGGCTTTCTGGCAGGGTTCGATCCTCGACAACTTGGGTTCCCGGGCCAGGCCCAGGGGTCGGCCCTGCAGATATGTGGCATGTGAAGCGAGTTCACCAGGGGTTTTCCAGCCAATTCTCACCAGCTTTCTTCCCAAATAGATATCGATTTCCCAGAAAGCTCGTGAGAAATGGCCAGCATTGCGTGGCGATTAGTACCGCACTGTCCCCTATGGACTGGAGAGTTTTCTCCCGGGCACTTGTCACGGCCATCTGGAATACAGGCTGTGACTATGCTGACCAACTGAGGGCCCCTGAGCAGTTGTGCTTTCCTGAAGCAGAGTTGAGGTAGGGCTTGTGGCTTGGCGTCAGCCTCCAACTGTTTGGCCCGGTGTAGCGCCAAATGTTGGGGAGGCCTCAGTTTCGGCATGAATGTTTCTCTCACTCTGAGGGTTTTGCGCAGTTCTGAATGTCACTGTAGGGTTAGGGTTAGGGCCTAGGGGCATGGCAGACACAATCTGCCAGTGCTGAGGCGGGTTCCTTTATGGGCTGAGTCATGAATGGGGGTCAAGCAGTATTTCAAGCTCTGGGTTTATTTGTCATGTGGGCCATCTGCAGTGAGGGTGGCCTCAGGAATGCATGCAGGTCTCTCGCGGTCTGAGGGTTCTGGGAAGCTCTGAACCAAAGGTTTCCTCCTGGATGGCAGGCGGAGTCCTTAGGTGTGGCCAAGTGGTTCTCAATCTGGAGGGGTGGTTGGCCAGATCTCTGGGTGTGGAAGCCTGAAAACACAAACTAGGGTTTGGGTTAGGGCTTAGGGGTATCCAGGCCCGTTCTGCTGGCGCTGAGGTGAGAACCCTGGGGGCTGAGTTGAGCACAGTGGTCAGGAAGCACGCCTAGCTGTGAGTTTGTGATTGGGGGGGCCATTGAGGTTGGGGATGTCCTCGCAGAGCCATGAGGGTTGTTCCATTCCTAGGGTTCTGCATAGCTTCGAATGGCACGGTTTCCTCCTGGGTGGCAGGTGGACTCGAGGGGCGTGGCCTAGAGGTCCCAATCTGGAGGGACAGTGCCATTGTGGCTTTAGACCTGGGGAGGGTTTGGGAGCTGCATTAGGAGTCTGTGGAAGGATCGGCAGTGCCGATTCACGCCACTGGAGGGCGTGGGGAGCTGTGGTGCGAGAGAGCATGGTTGGGTCAAATGCTGCTGTCACCACTGCAGGCAGCGGCGAGCTGCCATGGCAACCACAACAGAAGAGGAGTCTGGGCAGCCTGCTGGCTCTGAGGGCAGTGGTGAGGTGCTGGGTGAGAGACCTGGAAACGTGAGGCACTGCAACTTGTTATGACAGGATGGAGTGTTGAGCTGAATACTCTGTGTTTCCCAAGGCTCAAGAGCGGTGGTAACAACTGCTGGAGCCAGGCCCCCACTCAGTCAGCACTGTTGCCCCAGGTTGATGGGAATGTGCTGTCAGGGTGGTTCAGAAGGGTCCTCCAGGTGGGGGTCTGGAGCCGGGGGAACGAAACCCGACCCATGGGGCCTTTGGAACCGAGGAGTTGAGTGTCTGATTGGAAGAGTCTATTTGCTTCTCCAAAAAGGACAAGGGAATTGGCCGACTTGAGAAGGAAGTGAATGACCACTTAAGAAACAAGCATGTGTCTATCCTTCTCCCAGGAATCGGAGCAGGTGTGTAGGCTTTCGGTGGGAGGCGCCTCCATATCCGCACCTGACAACCCTTCTTCGCACTGGCTCCACGAGACCTGAAGTATGGAAACGAGCGTCTGAATCCGTCCTGCAGCTTGTTCCAGGACGTCGGCATTCAGAGCAAACAGCAGGCCCGTGGGGCACAGTGGCACATCCATGCCAGCGTGGGAGGTCAAACTTCTCTCTCGCCCCAAACCCAGGATGTTTGGGGC
>NW_019154144.1:11999609-12003329 GCF_002288905.1 Enhydra lutris kenyoni | reverse complement strand
AGGAGCCTGTTGTCCCCCAAAGTCAGATGCTGCAGGGCCATGCTACATCAGTGAGGGGTGACCCTCTGAGACCAGGGCAGGAAGAAATCCCAACTAGTTATCAGGAGAATTAAAGGCCATATGTAGACGGGCCCAAAACATGGTAATATTTTAAAAAAGCATGCCCCCAAATGCCTTACACACCAGACTCCCAACAACACAACTGCAATCTGTAACTTTAAAATTTACTGTAAAGCACATAAGTCGCACCCAAATACCTGTCCACACAGAAATGCCTTTCCAGGAAAAAGAAAATTCTATCACAACAGATTCTACGTCTTTGGCAGACTCACTGACAGACATTTAATTCCAAAAGCTGAGAATCTCTCCTGTGGTTAAATACCACCCTATGGTAGAGACAAAAACTGAGCCCAGAGCATTCGCAGGACCGTTAAGAGGATGCCAGAGGCAGGCAAATGGGTCCACCATTCCCATGGTCAGGGTCACCCCAGTGTGGCCTGGGGGTTGGCATGGGGGTGGGAGTGGGGCATGGGGCCATTGGTTGGACCATGGGTTACCAGCTGCAGCTGGTATGGGACTGACCCAAGGCCTTCAGCAGGCAAGAAGCCAGTGGATACCTAGGCCACCCTTAGTTTCCCCTCCTCCTGGGCCAGGACACTCCTGTGGTCTCTAAACTGGGAGCTGGTGCCTGTACTTCTTATCAGTCTATAATGCACTGTCTATAGCCTTTCTCAATTAGCCTACCTCCATCGACCTTTGGTTCAGGAGAAAATACTTTGTTCTCTAAACTGTAACTTCTTTTTCACAGTTAAGGGAATGATGGGATGACGAGGGTGGCCCTGTGGCTGCACCTGATCTGTTGACCCCGGAGGTCCCACTGGGTAAGAGGACAACAGGCAACTCTCCCCTCTGGCCTCTCCACTCCCAGGAGCTGAGGCCCTTAGAAGAGTCAGTGTAAGAACCTGGCGATTCACAGACCTGTACCCCTGGGGCTGATAATGCGTTATATGTTAATAAAAAAATAATTTTTTTTTTTCAAAAGGGAATCAGTGTCAGGGGCAAGGGTAAACCAGGGTTTTCATCTGGGAAACAGGAGCATTCCAGCACTCCTCTGGCGCTAAAATAACACAGGAACCTAGAGAACCAAGTCACCATGCACACACTTCCAGTTACTGCCCTCAGGTGGAGTAAAGGTGGTATTTCTAAAGAGTGGCCTGTGTGTTGCAAGCGCTGCCCAGGAGTATTTACCTGTGCCTCTTGAGGCCACAGTCTGCCCTGGGGCTCAGCCCCTGTCCAGCCCACCCTTCCCTGGCAAATCCTAGGGCCTCTCTTTTCTTTTTAGGGCTTTAGAAACCATCAAAAATCAGCCTCAGTTACCAAAGACATTTTTAAAGAGTGTCCTCCTTTCTTTCCTTGGCAGCAATAAGGACAGTAAGGAGGACTTCCCTGGACAGACGGCATAGTAGGATTCTGGACTACAAGGGCTCTGAAGACTGCCAGGCTTGGAGTGAAATCCCACGTCACCTGCATATCCCAGCTGTGTGACAATGGACAAAGGACTTCAACTCTGAGCTGTGAGGTTTTCCAGCTGTGAACTGAGGACATTCCCACCCTGCACCCTGACTCAAAGTTTTATTGTAAGGGAACTGCTCTACCTTCTGCCGTTCTTAGAAGACGATATTACACTTCGATTACATGGATTCCCTCCATTACATGGATTCCCTCCAAGGAGAAAGCATGTTGCTTCTGGGACTGACAAAAGTAATATTTTCACCACCCCTTCATTGGATCCCACTTGTAGCAGGTACTCGAAGACTAGAGGATGGGTTTCCCCTGGAATTACCTGCAGCCCCCGCTGTGAGGTCAATGGCAGCTTGGATGGCAGGACTGGACTTCATGTTGGCCCACACCTCTGCTGGTCTCTGTGGAAGGCAACTCTCCGGAGCTTATGATGGGTGTCTCATATCCCTGAAAGGAGACCAGAGCTCACCATCAGTGAAGCCTCTGCAGCCTTTCTCTAGAACTGCTGCCTGGTTACTGGGACCTCAACCTCTGGGAGCTGGGAGATCAGTTCTCCCTTTTGAAGAAAAAAAAAAAAAAGAAAGAAAGAAAGAAAAAAGAAAGAAAAAGTCAAGGTATCAGTGCAGCTTAGCAATTGGCCTGCCTTCTACTCGCCCACCATCTCCCCATGAGAAACTCACAAGTCAAAACCCTTCCGTGAGTTATCAGAGCTATAGCCACTCATAGGGAGCATTTGAACCAACCCTTCTGAAAATCTTACAAGTGAATGCCAAATACCACAGACACCCAAGCCATATCAAACTAGTTTTTCAGAGGCCTAAGTGGAACTGTCAGGCAACTAAGCTCAGTTCTAAATTCAGACAGCAGCCTGAGCTGAGTCCCTCTTAGGAGGTCACAAAACAGTAGGTCTGGAAAGTAACGGATTAGGCGTTCTGCTAAGTGACATATGCGTGGGTCTGAATTCCTGATCTTCCACCAGCAGGATGAGCCCTCGGGCCCCTTAAGCTGGAGGTCCCCCCATATCAATATGGGGATATAATAGAATTATTATCATAATATAAAGGCAATCACAAATAGCCACATGGGACAGCTGTTCTTAGAACTACAGAGCANAATCACAAATAGCCACATGGGACAGCTGTTCTTAGAACTACAGAGCACAGCACCAAGCATTAGTAGTGGTCATCAAAGGCCTCTCCAGACCTTCTCAACCATAACCGTGTACACAAGACACCTGGGGACCTTGTTAAAATACAGATTCTGATGTGCTAGGCCTCAGGTGGGACCAGAAACCTTGCCAGTTATTACAAACTCCCAGATGAGGCTGATAATGACGGCCACCAATCACATTTTGAGAAGCAACACTGTGTCCTAAATTTGTTTGATAATCACTGCGGCAGGGGCGCCTGGGTGGCTCAGTGGATTAAAGCCTCTGCCTTCGGCTCAGGTCACGATCCCAGGGTCCTGGGATCGAGCCCCGCATCGGGCTCTCTGCTCGGCATGGAGCTTGCTTCCTCCTCTCTCTCTCTCTGCCTGCCTCTCTGCCTACTTGTGATCTCTATCTGTCAAATAAAATAAAATAAAATCTTAAAAAAAAAAAAGAATCACTGGGGCACTGGTAAAATATTCAGATAACCAGGCCTCTCTCCTAGTGATCTTGTTTCAGCATGTTTGGGCTAGAGCTTAAGAAGTTTGGGAAAACTAGAGTCTACTCCTCCACTGTTAGACAAAAAGCAACTATCACAGAGAAATGGACTTTAAAAATACAGATTTTTATAAAAAAGGAAAGGTGGCTCATTAACACAATATCAAGATAACCAATTCAGCAACCAATTCTGTGTGGTTTTCAAACTAAATGATTTATCTGTCAATAACAAAGAACAATTTTTATTCATCACGCTAAAGACCTTTGTGCTCCCACTCAGGCCACCTCTTGGAGGGTGGTGGGCCAGCTGGGTTATTAATGAATGCCGATGTGGACCTAAACATCAGCGGAAAATAATTTTATCCACTAAGAAGTCTTTTTTAACCACTTGACGCCTGCTGTGAATGTTGCTTTCTTTGCAAAAAAAAAAAAAAAAAAAAATTGTAAAATCAGCAACCACAAAAGCATAGTACTGGACTTGAAAAAGCAACTAAGTGAAACAGACAAGACATGGATTTTATGTTATTGATAGGACAGGAGAGGCAGTATCAATA
>NW_019154144.1:11987156-11999529 GCF_002288905.1 Enhydra lutris kenyoni | reverse complement strand
TTTTCCAGATGGAAAACTGAGGCCAGAAAGCAAGAGCTTTTCCAAGGTCATACAAGTAGTCAGAGGACTCAAGTCTTGCCTTTTGGGTCTGTGCCTACCGAGCAATACTTAATTCCAGAGTATTCCAACCTGACCAAAAAGAAAAGCAAAAAACAAGCACCGAACCCTGCATTTTAAAGGAAAAAATGGAGGCAAGTGGGGAGAGTCACACAGGGCCCAACTCATGTGGCTTCTCCATCGGTTGAATTCTTGGGGTGCCAACATTTCTTTCTTAGTTTATAAGAAAGGCATAGATCCTACTATGTGTCATCGCTGTGAATTTAACCCCTTCCGGTAAGCCAAACTTAAACGCATCAAATCCCACAAGTAACGACTCATAGAATTACTAAAATACTAAACGAACAGTGATGGGAACGAACAGATTAACTCAGCAACTGACTCAAATTATTGTGTGGTTTAAGAAAGCGGCTTCAAGAAGTCTTGAAAAATACATTCGGATTGGGGGAGGCAAGACTGGTCAGCAAAGTTAAAACTCAGTCTTGAGCCAGTTAAAAAGCTGAATCCTTTTAGCGCCCCTTTACCTCTCCTGCAAGCACACGTGGGTCCGACTCCAGGAGAGACAAACAACATCGCCAGCCACACAGCCTTCTGCTCCCAGGGGAAATGAGTTTCTCTCCTGGGAGAACGCTCTGAGGCCGCCTGCTCCACCAGGTAACACCAAGGGCGAGAAGACTGCAGCACAGGCTCAAGCCGGCCCGGCCGCCCTCCCGCCCAGGACTAGAGCCAGACCCAAGGCGCTGCGATGCCGGCCCATCTGGCCGCTAACAAGACGGCCAGGCACTCGCACTCCGAGGCTCCGGAACCCGGGGGGCACAGGGCCCGCAAGGGAGACTGCTTCCAACTTTCTCGTCCTGGCTTTCACGTCCTCGGACTCCAGCCCAACAACCTGCAAGAGTTTCCCATTCATAACCGCCCCCGGTCGGGCCCGGGCGGCGCGGTGCCCAGAGGCCTGATGACACTCCGCGGGGGCAAAGAGGACACCCTTCCCGGCAGGTGACTCTACGGAAAGGAGGCCGCGGAGCCCCGGAGTCTCCGGCGAGCCCCGGCCCACGGCGCCCTTAACGACCTGGGCGCGTGGACGACGCGCGGGCCGCGGACCCCAGAAGCCCGCCGGCTGCCCCGGAAGGTCGCACAGCCCCGCCGCGTAGGCCCGCTCGCGCCCAGCTCCCTCCCGCCGCCACCAGAGCGGCGGTTGTGGGGCTGCGCTCACCGCCGAGCCAGTTAGCCGTGCGTTCTGCTCGGGCTCCGCCGCCGGCTCTCGGCTCTGCCTCCGCCGCCAGGGCGGCCGCTTAACACCCACGTCGGCCGCCGGCCGGCTCTCCGCCCCGCCCTCCCGCGGGGGAGTGCAAAGGGCGGCGGCCCGGGGGCCCGGAGCACCCCTGCGGCGGGGGGCGGGCAGCGCGGGGCCGGCGCGGGGGAAGCGGAAGTCCACGGCTGAGGCGGCGCGCTCGGCCCCGCGCAGGCCGCGGGACCCCCGTCCCGCGCGCCCTCGAGCTGGAGGACCTGGAGGACAGGGAGCCCGACCCCCCCAAGTTGCTTCCCTTCCTCCAGGTTCCCGGAGGACTCCTGAGAGGCTCGACCCCAGTTGGAACTCAGGGCGGGGGTTGGGGCTGTTGGGAGGACCCGCTGAAGTCTTTGGGCTGGTGAACCGTTCTGGGACTCAAGGCCTCTATTTTATATTTGACTACAGAAGTACGGGAGACGTGGTGATGAAAAATATATTCGCTTATTGCCAGGAAAAACACACACACAAAACAAACGTTCCTTATTCTGCCTACCTCAAGGAAATCCATCCTTGCCTATGACATTGGAGAAGGTCCCACCCACTGATGAAAACTGGCTCTAAATCGGGCTTCTCTGATCTTTCAGTTTCTAATGAGTTATAGGCTACTTCTGTGGCTCTCTGGCATTTTATTAAAAAGCACTATTCAAAGAATCTTGTATACGGGCAGTAAAGGAATTTTCTCCAGTTCGCTAAGACAGAGAGCTAACACCTACTCAACTGGAAAGCTCTTAGTCTGTTACTGACAGCTAGCTGCTCCATATAACTCAGTCGTGGCCTTCGGATTTCTTTGGCTCAGTCTTCATGCACTTATTTTCATTTTCTATACTGCATTTTTTTTCCTTAAACTGTGCTATCTTTTCCTTTTACAATTTGTTTTTGCGGGGCGCCTGGGTGGTTCAGTGGGTTAAGCCGCTGCCTTCGGCTCAGGTCATGATCTCAGGGTCCTGGGATCGAGCCCCGCATCGAGCCCCGCATCGAGCCCCGCATCGGGCTCTCTGCTCAGCAGGTAGCCTGCTTCCTCCTCTCTCTCTACCTGCCTCTCTGCCTGCTTGTGATCTCTCTCTGTCAAATAAATAAATAAAATCTTTAAAAAAAATTTTGTTTTTGCCCTGTTTGATTGCAGTGTTGGATGACTGACAATATCACTTAAGTGATGGGGGAGGGGAGACTTAAATATCCTCCATGACTTGTGTTAGTGCAAGTGCTTAACTTGAACGTACAACTGAACAGAATTTCCAGAGGTAGGAGGCACTGTGAAGGCATCAGAGCTCCTGGTAAATGGGGGCACTCATAAAAACAGCACAAACTGACTTTTCACAAAATCAGCACTTTATTTTTTTTAAAGATTTTATTTATTTATTTGACGTAGCGAGAGAGATCACAAGTAGGCAGAGAGGCGGGGGGGGGGGGGGGGGGGGGCAGGCTCCCTGCTGAGCAGAGAGCCCGATGTGGGACTCTATCCCAGGATCCGAGACCATGACCCGAGCCAAAGGCAGAGCCTTAACCCACTGAGCCACCCAGGTCCCCAAAATCAGCACTTTAGAAGTCAAGTTTCTGAAACTCAATTACAGAAACAAGCCAGGGAGTTTGAAATACTTGCCCAAGGTGACTTGTGACCTAACTGGTGGGAAGCAGACTCAGGAGCAGAACCTACCATTACAACATTCTAGAGGACTCAAGGACTTTCAGTATCTCCTGGTCCAGTGGCTTTAGCAAGCTAGAAACTTGAGACTCAAAGGAAACCTCATTAAGGACAGATCCAGTCTGCGGGTACAGATTAGAAAGAGCACAGGAGTTGGAGCCAGGATGCTTGTGTAAAAATCTGGGTGACCTTTGGTGAGCCATTTAACCTTTTCAAACTCCAGCCTTCATGCAACTGCATCACAGCCTCTGAACTCCATGATCCTGCTGGGGCAATCCACCACGTGGGCCACTGCTGCTCCGGGAGCCAGCTGGGGCCATCCACCACCATCGCGAGGGCAGAC
This sequence comes from Enhydra lutris kenyoni, assembly GCF_002288905.1. NCBI lineage: Eukaryota > Metazoa > Chordata > Mammalia > Carnivora > Mustelidae > Enhydra > Enhydra lutris. The sequence goes on along the minus strand of NW_019154144.1, from coordinate 11,996,199 downwards.
ACTACTCCAGGTCACTATTGCGTCCTCACCGGGCGGCCAGCCAACCTTGTTCTTTGTGTTGTCTTCCTTGAGGCCCTTCTCCTACTCTCACAAAAGCTGCTCCAGACTCTCACCACTCCTGCTACATTTCTTTTTTCCCTCACATTTCCTCAACAACCTTAGCCTCGGTTTATGTGTAAACTCACAAATAACCAGGAAACATTTGTGCAAATTTTTAACCTCCAATTAGCAAAGTTACCTTTTTTGCAAAAACTGTAATCCATTTGCCTCTGTCCTGTTGTTTTCCTTGCTGTATCCTGGTGCTTCACACCCTACCTGGCACCAATGATGTTGGTGAAGGATGGGAGACTCAGAGGCCAAGTCACTTGCCCAAAGTTATATAAGTACTAAGGAAAGAGCTGGAACTCCGCAGAGTTCTGTTCAAGACTGAAGTTCATGGCCCTAACTTCCCAGAAGCTTCCTTTTAAAAGCAAGAGAGTTGCAGGAACCAGTTCTTTCTCCTGAAATAGACCTCCCTTCACATTTTATAAATTCACCTTAGCACCTTAAACTCCCTCACAGGAGTGGCTCTTTCTGTTATTGTTGCATTAGGAATAGAGAAATATAAGATGTTGAAAAGCTTAACATCTCACAGAAGCTCAGAGAACTAATTGGAAAATCACCTTCTTGGTGTCCACTCAAACTTTGTTCTAAGGGTAATTCCCCAGGCATCTGATGGCCTGGAGAACAGGACTTTACAGAGTCCTGCATTACTGCCGTCAGTATAGGTAGGTTAACCCAATGGCATTTCAGATCTGGCTTCCAAACAGCAAGCGAGTCAATGCACTGACCCCTGTGCTCCAGGAAGTTGTTTGCTACACTTGGGACTACGCAATCCAGGGACATTAGTACAGCCGACTATGTGATGAAGGGGCAGATATGACGTAGGTCAAAGGTGGGGGGACAGAGTGGCTAACATGAAAAAGTGAGACTTTGCTACTTCAACAGTATTTCACAATGCACTAGTTAATGATACAAAAATGGGGATATAATTTCATCACTTGGAGCATTTTGGCCCTAATACCATGTGGATGTGTCTTAACAAAGTGTTAATTGGAGTTGTAAATAATTCAAAAACTTAAATCATCTCTGATTCAATACTCTTAATGAGAAAGAAGAAAAAAATGCTTTGATCACACAACTCCCATTGAATATTGTTGACTGTTGATGTAAACTTTATTGGAAACTCTCTCAAATCTTTTTTGGAATGAGGTAGAGTTTATATTTGAAATAAGCATGGATTTGGATTTCTGTCACCAGTGTGGAATAAGGGAGTATTTTGTATCCCATTAAAGAGTTGTTAAGACAGTGTTTTAAAGGGGGGTTGTTTGGGGCACCTGGTTGGCTTAGTCGTTAAGCATCTGCCTTTGGGGGGCGCCTGGGTGGCTCAGTGGGTTGAAGCCTCTGCCTTCCGCTCAGGTCATGGCCCCAGGGTCCTGGGATCAAGCCTTGAACTGAGCCCTGCATTAGGCTCTCTGCTCAGTGGGGCGCCTGCTTCTCCCTCTCTCTATGCCTGCCTCTTTGCCTACTTGTGATCTCTGTCAAATAAATAAAAATCTAAAAAAAAAAAAAAAAAAAAAAAAAAGCATATGCCTTTGGCTAGGGTCAAGATCCCAGGGTCCTGGGATTGAGCCCCACATCAGGCTCCCTGCTGAGCAGGAGGCCTGCTTCTCCCTCTGCCCCTTCCCCTGCTTGTATTCCCTCTCAAGCTGTCTCTCTCTCTGTCAATTAAGTAAATAAAATCTTAAAAAAAAATAAAAATAAAGGGGGTCATTTTCTTTTGTCTTTTCCTTGACAACTTTGTAATGGTACGAGCAAGAAAAAAAAATGGGCTGAGCTGCATATTTTATAAGCCTTAGATTTGAATTTGTAATATACATATATTTTTAAAGACATCATTTATAGTAGCAAAGACTTAAGAGAAATGCCCGCAAATGGATAAAATTAATGGATCATCAATAAAAGGAAATACTATGACATAATTTTTTAAATCATTTTCTTAAATCGTATACTTTAGGGTTGTTTGGCTGCAAATAACAGGATGCACAACTCTTAATATATTTATTTTGAATATAAAAAGAAATCTAGAAATAGGAATTTCCAGGGTTGGTTAATTCAACAGCCCAAAAGTATCTGGGTCAACTTCTCTATGATTCTCTTGACTTTTCCCTCATGATCACAAAGTGGCTGCCACAGCTCTATCACATCCTCACATGTAACATCTAAGGCCAGGAAGGAAGAATTCTCCATATCTTTTTTATCACACACACAAAAATCTTTCCCAGAAGTCCCCTGGCAAGCTTCCCCTTGTATTCCACTAGCCCAGAACTTAAGTCTCATGCTTGCCCCAACATAAACACTGGGAAAAGAATGGAGTTATCATATTTGGTTTAGAATAGGGGTCAGCAAACTTCTGAAAAGGACTAACCAGCTAGTAAATATTTTAGTAAATATTTTGCAGGGCATACAATCTTTGTCACACCTACTCAGCTCTGCTGTTCTAAACAAAAGCAGCCATAGACATGGTAAAGAGATAAGTATGATTGTGTTCCAAGAAAACTTTTATCTATGAGCATTGAAATTTGAATTTCATATAATTTTTACCTGTTACAAAATATTATTTAATTTTTATTTTTTCAGACTTTTAAAACTGTTAAAAAAAAAATTTTTTTTTTTGTATGGCTCATGACCCTACAAAAAGAAATGGCAGGCCATGGGGTGCTTGGGTGGCTCAGCCGGTTAAGCATCTGCCTTCAGCTCAGGTCATGATCCCAGAGTCCTGGGATCCCTCTCCTTCTGCTGCTCCCTGCCACTTGTGCACGCTTGCACTCTCTCTCTCTCTCAAAGAAACGAATAAAAAATTCTTTTGAAAGAAAGAAAAGGAAGGAAGGAAGGGGAAGGGAAGAAAAGGGAAAGAAAAAAGAAAAAAGAAAGAAAAAAGAGAAGAAAAGAAAAGAAAAGAGAAAAATGGCAGGCCAGACCTGGCTAGCAGGTTGTGATTTGCCGACCCGTGGTTTTGACCAATGATGACTTAGCCCCTTGGGACTGTAGGAAATGCCTACCTTTCCTGAGACATCACCACTGCAGACCTGGAGGGGGCTCAGGGGGAAAGCAGGGTTTTGTTAGGTAATCAGGAATGTCCCCCACAGCATATTAAGCATAGGGTAAGATTCTTAAGGATATAATCATTTTTAAAAAGCAGATTGCATGACAAGTTCATGAAAGACACGCAGGCAATGTGTTATGGCAGCTCAAAGAGCAAATGCATCCCAGTTGTGTGGTCAGGAGAGTCTTCAGAGAAGGGGATGCATTTGAGTGGAGCTCTTACTGTCTAAAATAGTTACTAGACAAATTCCATTTATGGAGTGCTTATGACCAAGCATTGTGCACTTTCGCATTTCGTACTCACAACATCCTATGAAGTAGACACTTACAACTGGGAACACATAGGCTTACAGCTCAAATAACTCCAACCACCAAAGGCCCTTCTTGCTGACCTCTGAACCCCTCCCCTGTCCTCACTGCCCGCCCCCACCTAATTCAGATTTTATTTTACACTTTCAAAACAGATAGAGGGAACACAGAGGAAAAGTGTGATGATGAATTCCCTGCCTCTGAGACCCAGCAGGGACAAAACCAGACTTCTCTGACCGGGGTTCATCCAGACTGCTGGGAAGGGAACCCCAGGGAAGACAAGGGAAGCCCAGGGTGCCCCACCCCTACATAGAACTCTGCAGTGAGTCCATCCCTGTGCTCTAGCCACAGGCAGCATATGCTTAAAACTAAAGAGGGTTTCACCTTAACATCTACATTTTATTTTATTTTATTTTATTTATTTATTTTTTAAATATTTTATTTATTTATTTGACAGACAGAGATCACAAGTGGGCAGAGAGGCAGGCAGAGAGAGGAGGAAGCAGGCTCCCTGCTGAGCAGAAAGCCCGATGTGGCACTCGATCCCAGGACCCTGGGATCATGACCTGAGCTGAAGGCAGAGGCTTTAACCCACTGAGCCACCCAGGCGCCCCAACATCTACATTTTAAAGCTTGAGCATTTCAGCAACAAACAAGCACAGAGAGCTCATCCCAGAAGTGAAAAGAAAGGGCTATTCCTCTGACATCTGGAACTCAAGCTGCTGTGCTCAGTCCTGCCCGCAGGCTCAGGCAGACACATGAGGGGGCGGCGGCTGGTTAGTTGAGCAAAATTTCCAAGCCGCGGAAGATGGAAAGCCTTCCAGGCTCTCCTTCCAGGTTTCTTGCATGGACAGCAGAAATGCAGTCCGTGCTAAAATTACTAGCGTACGCGAGACTTCCGAACCATACCGAGACTGCTTGCTTCAGCCACGAGTCCCTCACAACCGGCGGACGTACCTAGTAAAGGCTCAGAAGCCATTGCTGAACAGAACTGCCTGATCAATCAAAACAGAAAACTCCCGCTGCCGGACGTGGTAACGAGGAGCAGAGGAGCCATGGCCTCCAAACATGGACTGGAACGGCAAGAAGCCCGACACGCTTAACAGTCGTGGGTCGTCGGGAAATCGGCTACAAGTGAGGAGTGACTGAAGTGTCCGCAAGTGAAAGTTCTATTCGGGACAAATGCTTATGTGTTGGAATGAAAGCACTTCATCAACTCCGAGAGTTAATGGTCGTAGACGGATTGTTCAAAGCACACGCTAGCACAGGAAAAGCAGACTGCATGTCAATATGGACGGCAACGGGACAGTCCCAACCATTTCTGCCTGTCGAAATCCCCCTGCTATTTACCAAGGCCTGTATTAGACACAGGCGCCTCAAAAGCCCTTTCATGATCTGTTGTTCTCCCAAACACGTCCGTTCATTGCTTCCTATCAATAAGGAACTTTCATTGACCACCGATGGGCTCTGCACCAGCCCGTGCTGAGTGCTGAAAATACAGAAATGAAAGACACAATGGCTAGCCTCAGAGAAACTTCAGTCCAGGTAAAGGAGGAAGAAACAAATAATTAAAATTTGGTAAGGGCTTGTCGCAACAGGGGGGCGGGTAGTGTGGCATCCCAGAGAAGGGAACGAATAAGGGACAGAAAAGTGAGTTGTAGGGGAAGTCCCCAGGGGACCCCCATACTGGGGTGGGTTCTGAAAGACAAGTGGCCCTTTCTTAAGGGAGGAAAGCCTGTTGATGTATCACTCAGAACTCTTACTTGCAATCAACAGAAGCCAACTCTGGAGCACAAAAGTGAAACATTACAAGGATGCTGGGTGACTTCCACGTTTGCTGAATGAGCCGACGGAGCTCCCCAAAGAACTTCTTGCTAGGGTCTCCAAGCCCACTGCAGAACTGCTGAGCCATGGAAACCATGCTGCAACTCCTTCAGAGCTTCTAGATGTCATAGTCTGTACTACTGTCGTTTTCGTACCAGGGCCTCTGCATCCTAACTGCTGCTCTTCCCAGCCGGGCACCTTTGTTACCAGCCTGGCCAGAGAAGTCACTGCCGCACCATGGCCACTGCCTTGTATTGCTCATTTCCAAATCAATAAATCACACAGAGGCAGCTGATAGAAGGAGTGTGAGTCAGGTGCCTATACAGGCAGCTGATGGAAGGAGCGTGAGTCAGGTGCCTGTACTCTGATCTGCAAAGGGGGCTGCGAACGTGAGATTTCTGGCTTGTCTTAAAAGACAAGACAAGTTCCCTTGGTAGAACTCCCCAAATGTAGGCAGGGCTGTAAGACAATGCCAAGCAGCCAGAAAACACGACACAGGTCCGCTGGAGACACGCTGAGCATTCCCATCAGGGGTGTTTCAAAACAAAATTCGGCCAAGTGAATTTGAAGACCTAATTGGTTTTATTAAGTAATTCATGAATCGGGCAGCATCCCATCCAGCAAGTAGAGGGAAGCTGAAAGGAGCTGTGCAAAATGGATGGTTTTCAGAGGAAGGAGGATGGAGCTAGAAGTTATTTGCAAAAGAAAAGAAAGGATTGTTTCAGGCCAGCTCAGCTTCTTTATGGGGAAAGAGAATGGCAGGATGTATCATGGAGATAACTTCACTAGGGCTGATCAGGAAATTTCATATTGACTGTTAAAACATCACATTCCTGGGATACGTTGAAACTGTAATTAAGTCTGGGTTTGCTGGGGTGGGGTTTGGCAAATGATTCTAATTGGACTTTTTTTTTTTTTTTTTTTTTTTTTTTTTTTTTTTACAGAGAAGACTGCATGTACAAAGGTACAACTCATTTGGGGAACCATAGAAGTCTGGCTCTGTGCAGGAGAGGTGGGGGTATAAAGCTGAGAGTACTGGAAAATTCGGCTAGGTGGGTGGGAGGAGCCACCCGCTGAGCCCTCAGGGCCCCTATAGTAGAATCTACTCTGTGTCCCTTGCTGAGGCGCAAGAACTCTGACTTATTCTTCCTCTGGCCCCAGCTTTGCACACAGTGGGTTTTAGGTGCTGTCAAAAGGAATAGTTGTGAGAGATGCCTGGGCGGCTCAGTCAGCTAAGTGTCCAGCTCTTAATTTCAGCTCAGGTCATGATCTCAGGATCATGAGGTGGAGCCCTACTTCAGGCTCTGTGCTCAGTAGAGTCTGCGTGAGGTTCTTTCCCTCACCTACTGCCCCTCACCCACCCACCCCCATCCCCCACCACTATGGTGCACACATGCTCTCTCTCTCTCTCTCTCTCTCAAATAAATAAATAAGTAAATAAAACCTTAAAAAAGAATGAGTCATTGCAATAAATTTGTTGGATTGCACCATTGTCTTACAATTTATCAGTATGGACTTTGTAGATACTTGTGGTCTTCTCTCCCACAACTGTCTGCCTGAGACTCTCTTCCTCCCCCTCTGACCCCCCGCCCACTGTCGTGGTTGCACACTCTCTCTAAAATAAATAAATAAACTCTTTTTAAAAAAATGAATCATTGGGGGCGCCTGGGTGGCTCAGTGGGTTGAGCCTCTGCCTTCGGCTCGGGTCATGGTCTCAGGGTCCTGGGATCGAGTCCCACATCGGGCTCTCTGCTCTGCAGGGAGCCTGCTTCCTCCTCTCTCTCTCTGCTTGCCTCTCTGCCCACTTGTGATCTCTGTCAAATAAATAAAATCTTTAAAAAAAAAAAAATGAATCATTGAGGGCGATTGGATGGCTCGGTTGGTAAAGCATCTGCCTTTGGCTCAGGTCCTGATTGTGGGGTCCTGGGATTGAGCCCCATGTCGGGCTCCCTGCTCAGCGTGGAGTCTTCCTCTCCCTCTCCCTCTGCCCCTTCCCCCTGCTTGTGTACTCTCTCTCTCAAATAAATAAAATATTTTTTAAAAATGAATCATTGCAATCAATTTGTTGGATTACATCATCATCTTATAATTCGCCAGCATGAACGTTGTAGGTGTCTATGGTCTTCTAGGCCTATTTGCAATGGATACTTTTCTAAAAGCTAACGTGCTTTAGATATGAAAGTATTCCATTACTAACTCTTAAAGCCACATCCCCTTTTTTCAAAGATGTTTTCATTTAGATGCAACATCAAAACCATCTTTGAAAATGGTTATAAAATATGGCTTCAGAGCCAGAATGAACAATAATCTGTCCAACGATAAAACAGATCAAAACATTACCAACTTTGCAGATCTTTTACACTTATCAGATTAATCATAGTAAGCATTACAAGCATTTTATAAATATTTTTTAATAAGAATTCTAAAGGCCCATTCTCTTTGCCTTCTTTTTTCTTTTGTGATCATTAGAAGCTGCAAAATCTACTTATAATTGGTCCTATTTTCTTGGAAGTGCAAACTTATCAGAAATATATGAATAAATTTTCTTGTTTAGGTTCTTTTCATCTCTTATGTTCACATCTGACACCAGTCAGATATATCCCTTCAAATTTTCAGAGTCAATAAGCACTTAATTCAGCTTGAACAATTGCCATTTGAGGGAGGGAGAACTTAATGTATAGCTTCTCCATAATATCAGGAGGAAGAGTTCCTCCTTTGGTCACTACAAAATAGTTGTCTTGGCAACGATGATGCTAGACTACCTCAACCCTACAGTTCTTAGATCTTTCTTCTTCTCATATATATTTTGGTCACTGTGGTCAATGGAAGATTTGAAGTCTATCCTCCTGGGAAGGATCCCTTTTAGTGAACCAAACAAGACAACCAAAAAAGGAAGTTTTTATATTTAGGGATGTTACATAGACGGATCATTTAATATATGGTTAAAAATTGCACTTGTTTTTATCTTTTTAAGCTGTTTTTAAAAGTAGGCTCCAGGGGTGCCTGGGTGGCTCAGTTGTTAAGCATCTGCCTTCGGCTCGGGTCCTGATCCCAGGGTCCTGGGATCAAGCCCCACCTCAGGCTCTCTGCTCAGCTGGAAGCCTGCTTCTCTCTCTCCCGCTCTCCCTGCTTGTGTTCCCTCTCTCACTGTGTCTCTTTCTGTCAAATAAATAAATAAAAATCTTAAAAAAAAATAAACAAAGTAGTCTCCACACCTAGCATGGAGGCCAACACAGGGCTTGAACTCACAATCCTGAGATCAAGACCTGAGCTGACACCAAGAGTCGGACCCTTAATCGACTGAGTCACCCAGATGCCGCTGTTAACAATTACCATTATGATTTAATACCAGAAAGCGTAAGAGGAGGTTGATTCCTCTCATCCTAAACTGGTGCTAAGACTCAAGGAAAGAGGCGGTAAGTCCCATACATTCCAGAAAGAGCTGCCGCGAGTGGATAACCACACCTCCTTGTAGGGTTAAACAGAGGCAGCACAACCTGCTGCCTTCTCATCCATCAGCCCAGCCCTCCTCGTCCAGGCTCCACCGTCACGGTCTGCAGTGGGAGAGAAACTGACTAGGTGGCAGGGACATGATTGTCATTAGACATAGGCGAACTGTGAGGGTCAGGGAGAGTGCCGGGCTCTTGTTGAGATGCCTATCCCCCCCATTCACAAAATCATTTAGGCCACCAAAAGATTGAAGAGGTGAGGGTGGGGGGAGGTGAGAGAAATAGGTGAAGGGGATTGAGAGGTTAAAAACTTCCAG
>NW_019154144.1:11966073-11987106 GCF_002288905.1 Enhydra lutris kenyoni | reverse complement strand
GTAGGGTTAAACAGAGGCAGCACAACCTGCTGCCTTCTCATCCATCAGCCCAGCCCTCCTCGTCCAGGCTCCACCGTCACGGTCTGCAGTGGGAGAGAAACTGAGTAGGTGGCAGGGACATGATTGTCATTAGACATAGGCGAACTGTGAGGGTCAGGGAGAGTGCCGGGCTCTTGTTGAGATGCCTATCCCCCCCCATTCACAAAATCATTTAGGCCACCAAAAGACTGAAGAGGTGAGGGTGGGGGGAGGTGAGAGAAATAGGTGAAGGGGATTGAGAGGTTAAAAACTTCCAGTTTGGGGGCACCTGGGTAGCTCAGTGGGTTAAAGCCTCTGCCTTCAGCTCGGGTCATGATCCCAGGGTCCTGGGATAGAGCCCCGAATTGAGCTCTCTGCTCAGCAGGGAGCCTGCGTCCCTCTCTCTCTCTGCCTGCTTCTCTGCCTACTTGTGATTTCTGTCTGTCAAATAAATAAATAAAAATTTTTAAAAAAATAAAAAACTTCCAGTTTCATAAAATAAATAAGTCACGGAGATGAAAAGTACAGCACAGGAACTATAGTCAATAAGGTGGTGATAACATATGATGACAGATGGTGACCACACTTACCATCACGAGTGTTGTGTGATGCACAGCATTGTCAAATCTCTATGTTCTGTGCCTAGAACTAATATAACATTGTATGTCAACTACACTTCAATAATATACTTTTTTTTACATTGAGAGGAATATGTTTGGCTCTCTTCCCAGCCGGCAGACTGTGAGCTGCCAAGTCCATGTCCTCCATGGTGCAGTTAACTGTCCAAGCAGACTCAAGCACGATAAGGGGTTCTCAGGAGGGCTTGGTGTGTGTACTGGGGGCAGCCAGAGTGCAGAGGTCTCATGGACCTAAGGACTGATGCCTGTTTCTCAGAGATTTCTGAAAGTGGAAAGGCTTTCCCTACTGGTTTGAAGGTCTAGTGGTCTGGTGAAGGACATCAGGGCTCTCAGCCGGTCCCATGGCCCCACGTGACAGGAAGGGAGGAGCCCGGGGGCTGCCCAAGGAGCCAAAGGAGATGATCTATTGCCTGAAGAGGGATTTGGGGGTAGATTAACCGCAGCAGAAGCCACCTCCCTTGTCTGAGAGGAGAGCTCCAGCATGGAGGGAGCCAGGGCAAACCTGCACACTCTGCCCTAGAGAACCCCACAGCATTGTCTCTGAAGAGCCTCATCTGGGCAGAGACCACCAGCATCAGATGGACCCAGAGCGAGGCCAGTGCAAAAGGCAAGCCTGACTTTCCTGTCCCCTTCCTGCCCCATCTTGGAGGAGCTGAACTCACAAGAGGAAAGGGAAGAGAGAAGGAGAGAAATTGGAGTAGGAATTGAATCAGACCAAATTATCCTAACCAAAGGATGAGAAAGTTCTATGATTGGTGTGACCACTCTATTTCAAAATGCAAACTAGCCTCTGTTGACTCTGCTATACTTTTTAATCTTCTGTAGCATATCACATGCTGTATAATCCACTTATGTATTACGTCTCTTGTTTACTGTCTTTCTCTTTTCCTCTCACCTCTGTCTTCATCCCAAAATGTAAACTGGGCAAGATCGAGGATCTTTGCTTTTAACTGTTTCCCTGGCAGCTGGAATGATACATTTTGGTAGCCCATCACTACATGTGGCTGCTTAACTTGAACTTATAAGGAAATAAAGTAAATTCATTGCTTCAGTTGCCCTAGACACATTTAAGTACTTAATACCCACATATGGCTAGTGGCTCCCATATGGGGCAGGACAGGTATGGAAGATTTCAGTATCACTGAAAGTTTTTGTTTATTTGTTTGTCTGTTTGTTTTAAGTAGGCTCCATGGAGCCCAACTCGGGGCTTGAATTCACAACCATGAGATCAAGACCTGAGCTGAGATCAGGAGTCCAATGGTTAACTGACTGAACTACCCAGGCACCCCTCACTAAAAGTTTTATCGAATATTGCTGATCTAGAACAATAGCTAGAATGCTGTGTCACTCAATAAATATTTGTAGAATGAGTAATTGAGTGACCGAGTTGTTCTGAAGACAAGATAGTCTATCGGTTAAGAGAACAAGGTCTAGAAGCAAATTGCTCTATTAGTAGTAGTGCGAGAACTTGGGTAAATGACTCGATCTTTCTGCGCACCCATCACAGGACACTTAGCCATTTCTGAACATTTAAAAAGTGCTTTTAGAAAATTGGGTATTTTGGAGAAACACAGATAAAATCACTGAAAGGGTCTATGAATAAAGGGATACATCCATTCTTTGGAAGGTCCAGTATATTTGAGGCAACACAGCCTAGAGAGGACTGCAGGTCTGGAGTCAGATGGCTTGAGGGGAAAAGCCCAGCACCTATTTTTCCAGCTGGGTGATTAGAATAAGTCTTCTGGGGATGAGAATGAGGGAAAGATATGGTTCTACCAACTGATGCCCTGTGTACCATCCCCATCCCCACTATCCCCAATGCCTCGGTGATCTCACCAATGAAGACTTCCGTGTGCCACATTGTAACCTTCTCTTTATAATAGGATTCTTCACCCTCTGTGTGCAAAATACTAGAACATGGCATTCAACCAATCCCCAAATGAATATCCATCATTCAAAGCAGTAGTCAACATCTCCTTCCCAAGCTTTGTGCTAAACACTGGAAATTTGGAGATGAAATGCAAAGCCTTGTTTCCCAAATAGTAGGGACTGCACCAAGGAATGGAGTTCACTGACTATTGCAGAGGCATGTCTGGGATGCTGGGGAGCAACAGGGAAAGGGCACAAGACCAAGCCCAAGGGACCAGGAAGCACACGTGGAGGAGGTAATGGCTGAGTCTTGAAGTATGAGAAGCAATTGTGAGTAGGTGTTTGAAAGGAGGAAACAAACTGTGCAACTGCATGAGAAGAAAGGAGAAAGAAGCTTGACAGTCTAGAAGCCCCAGTCGTTCGGTGCAGGATCAAAGGTGAGGATAATAGGAGAAGAAGTTAGCAAGGAGCAGGGCTGGCCTCCACAGGTCCCGCAGACCCTGCTAAGAGTGTTGAGTTTGTTCAGAAGGTGGTAGGGAGTTGATGAGTAGACTTACTTTCTCATATGAATGTGGACAGGTGGAAGGTAGCATGGAGGGGAGGTTGAAAGCACGGACTCTGGAGCCTGACTTTCTGTCCTTGAAGACCAGCTCTCCCATTTGATGGCTTTATGATGGTGGACAACTTCTTTAAGCCCCAAATTCCTCATCTTAGAAAGGGAAGAATAATTCTACCTGTGTCATGGAATTTGGTGAAGGTAAGATGAGGTAACATATATAAATAACTTATTATAGTTCCTGACGCATGGTAAGTGGTCAATCAGTGCTAACTATTGTTATTATAGATCATTGGAATAATTAGCAATTCGGGTTTTTTTTGTTTGTTTGCCTTATTTTTATAGTAAATACTAATTGAATGAATTGACTTCATCACAATGAAAGGAATTTAAAATGTTATCTATGTACCCTAATAAAAATATAAACATTTTATTCATTTAATAAAAATTGACCATGAATGATGTTCAGTGCTAGGCAGTTTTAGACACTGAGAATAAAGCAGGGAACAAGGATGACCAAGGTCCCTGCTCTCAGACAGCTTATATTCTAGCGAAGGAGGCTTACAATAAATAAGTAAACAAAAGGGTTGACAAGATCTGTAAGCTCCAAGAGGCAGGGAGCTTAACTGTTTGTACCTCGTTATAGCNTAAGCTCCAAGAGGCAGGGAGCTTAACTGTTTGTACCTCGTTATAGCTCAAGGGCATGTGATTTAGCGGGGCAACAGAACTGGGCTACATGAAGTTAGAAAAATGAGACAGAAAAAAATGTCCCAAGTGAAAGAATAGACAAAAACACAACAAAAGAGCTAAATGAAAGATAAGCTATGCCTGATACAGAATATAAAGTAATGGTCATAAATATACTTACTGGATTTGGAAAAAAAGAGTGGAGGACCTCAAGGAGATGTTAAAAAATGATAGAAATATTAAAAAGAATCAAATAGAGATGAAGAACTGAAAAACTGAAATTGAAAAATACACTAGAGGGACTCATTAGCAGATTAGAGAAGGCAGAAGAATGGATCAGTGAGCTGGAACAAAGTAACAGAAAACAATCAAACTGAATAGCAAGAGGTAAAACTAATAAAAAAAGAGAAGAGGTTAAGGGAATTCAGTGGCATCATCAAGCGTAATAATATTTGTATTATAGGGCTCTCAGAAGGACAAGCAAGAGAAAAGGGGGCAGAAAACTTACTTGAAAAAATAATAGCTGAAAACTTCCCAAATCTGGGGAAGGAAACAGACATCCAAATCCAGGAGAAAAAAAGAATCCCCAACAAAATCAACCCAAAGAGATTCATACCAAGACATAGTAATTAAAATTACAAAAAGTAGTCTTAAAGACAAAATTTTAAAACAGCAAGAGAAAAGAAAATAGTTACATTTAAGGGAAACCCCACAAGCTTATTAGCTGATTTTTCCTCAGAAACTCTTTAGGCCAGAAGGGATAGCACGATACATTCAAAGCACTGAAATGCTAAACCTGCAGTCAGAATATTATACCCACAAAGGCTATCATTCAGAATAGAAAGAGACATCTTGAGTTTCCCAGACAAAAGTAAAAGGAGTTCATCACCACTAAGCCAGACTCACAAGCAACATTAAAGGGAATTCTTTGAGGAAAAGAGAAGGCAATTATCAAGAGTAAGAAAATTATGAAAGGAAAAAATTTCACAGGCAAACATAATAAACATAATACTTTAAATAAAAAGTAGATTAACACAAGTCAGTACAAAGGTTAAAGCACAAAAGCAGTAAAATCAATTATGGCTATAAAAATCAGTCAAGGAACTCACAAAATAAAAGGATATAGAGTATGACATCATGTACATAAAATGTTGGTGAGGATTGAGAAAATAATTAGTTTTTCTAGAAAGAGTTCAAACTTCAGTGACCATCAATGTAATATATACAGCTATATGCATAAAATATTATATGTGAACCTAATGGTAACCACAAATCAAAAACCTAAATAAGGGCACCTGGGTGACTCAGTCATTTAAGCATCTAACTCTTGATTTCAGCTTAGGTCATATTCTCAGGATTGTGAAATTGAGTCCCACATCAGGCTCCATGTGGAGCCTGCTTAAGATTCTCTCTCTTTCTCCCTCAGCCCGTTCACCCCCTCATCCCTCTATAAAATAAAAATAAAACTATAATATATATGCAGAAAATAAAGAAAAGGAATCCAAGAATATCACTAAATAAGCCATCAAACCACAAGGGAAGAGAGAAAGAGAACAAAGGAACAGAAAAGAATTATTAAAAAAACCATGAAACAAATAACAAAATGGCAGTAATTACCTACCTATCAATAATTACTTTGGATATAAATGGACTAAATGCTCAATTCAAAAGATATAAAATGATTGAATGGATAAGAAAGCAAGACCCATCTATATGCTGTCTACAGGAGACTCACTGCAGACCTAAATACACATTGAAAGTGAAGGGATAGAAAAACATTTACCATGCAAATGAAAGTGAAAAGAAAGCAGGGGTAACAATACTTATATTGGAGGAAATGGACTTAAAAAAAAAGACTGTAACAAAAGACAATGGACACTACATAATGATAAAGAGAGCAAACTAACAAGAAGATGAAACAATGGTAAATATTTATGAACCCAACCTGGGAACACCTAAATACATAAAGCAACTATTAGACCTGTACCCCTGGGGCTAATAATACCTTATATGTTAATAAAAAAATAAAAAATAATAAAATTTTTTAGAAAAGCAACTATTAACAAACATAAGGGAAGAAATGGATAGTAATGCAATAATAGTAGGAAACTTTTTAGCATGACACTAACATCAATAAATAGATCATCTGGACAGGATCAGCAACAAAAGAGTAGCTTTGAATAACACATGGACCAGATGGGCCTAACAGATATATTCAGAACATTCCATTGAAAAACAGAATACACATTATTCTCAAGTGTACATGGAATATTCTCCAGAATAGTTCATGTTTTAGGCCACAAAACAAAACTCAATAAATTTTAAAAAGATTATCATATCATATATCTTTTTTGACCACAATAGTATGAAACTAGTTACCAATCACAAGACAGGATGTGAAAAGAACACAAATACATGGAAACTAAGTAACATGCTACTAGAAGATGAATGTGTCAGCCAAGAGATAAGAGAGGTAATTTAAAAAATGGAGATAGAAAATTTAAACACAGTGGTCTAAAATTTTGGGGATGCAACAAAAACTGTTCCAAGAGGAAAGTTCTTAGCCATATAGGTCTACCTCAAGATGCAAGAAAACTTGCAAATAAACGACTTAACCTTATACCTAAAGGAGCTAGAAAAGAAGAACAAAGGCCAAAGCCAGCAGAATGAAGGAAATAATAAAGATGAGAGCAGAAATAAATGAAATGGACACCCCGCCCCAAAAAAAAACCCAATACAACCAATAGAACAGATCAATGAAACCAGCAGCTGGTTCTCTGAAAAGATCAACAAAACCGATAAACCTTTACCCAGACACATCAAAAAAGAACAACAAAAATCAAATAAATAAAATCAGAAATGAACAGGAGAAATAAAGACCCCACAGAAATACAAAAGATTGTAGAAGAATATTATGAAAAACTATGTATCAACACATTGGACAACCTAGAAAAAAGGATATATTCCTAGGAACATATAACCTTCCAAAACCAAATAAGGGAAAACTAGAAAATTTGAACAGATTGATTACTAGCAAAAAAAGTTCAATCAGTTATCAAAAAACTGCCAATATACAGAAGGCTAGGAGCAGATGGATGAACAGGTGAATGCTACCAAACATTTAAAGAAAAGTTAATCTCTGTTCTTCTCAATCTATTCCAAAAAATAGAGGAAGGAAGCTCCAAATTCATTCCCTAAGTCCACTATTACCCTGATACAAAAATTAGATAAAGACATTACAAAAAAAAAAAAAAAGAGAGAGAGAGAGAGAGAGAGAGAACTCTAGGCCAATAGCTCTGATAAACTCAGACGCAAAAATCCTCAGCAAAATATTAGTAAGTCAAACCCAACAATACACTTTAAAAAAATCACTCATGATAATCAAGTGGGATTTATTGCAGGGAAGCAAGGATACTTAAATATTCACAAATCCATCAGTGTGATGCATCACCCTAATAATAGAAAGGACAATCTCATGATCATCTCCATAGATGCAAAAAAAAAAAAAAAAAGCATTAGACGAAGTACAACATCCATTCATAATAAAAACTCTCAAAAACAGTTTAGAAGGAACATACCTCAAGATAATAAAGGTCATATATAAAAAAATCCACAACTAACATCATACCCAATAGTGAAAAACTGAGAGATTTTACTCTAAGATCAGGAAAAAAATAAGGTTGTCCACTCTGACCACATTTCTTCAAAACAGTATTGGAAGTCCTAGCCACAGTGATCAGACAAGAAAAAAAAAAAAAAAAGCAACCAAATTGCCAAGGCTGAAGTAAAATTTCACTATTGGCAGGTGCCACAATACTATATATAGAAAACACTTATGACCTCACCAAATAATTACTAGAACTGATAAATGAATTCAATAACATTGCAGGATACAAAATTAATATACAGAAATCTATTTCACTTCTATGCACTAATAATGAAATAGCAGAAAGAGAAATTAAGAAAACACTCCTGTTTATAATTCCACCAAAAATGAAAAATACATATAGGCCTAAACATATCCAAAGAGGTGAAAGACCTGTTCTCTGAAAACTTTAAGAGAAATTAAAGACACAAATGGAAAGATAAAACAATGTTATACTCATGAAAGAATTAATCTTGTAAAAATATCCATACTACCCAAAGCCATCAACAGATTCAATGCAATTTCTATCAAAATACCAACAGTGTTTTTCACTAAACTGGAGCAAATAATCCTAAAATTTGTATGGAACCATAAAAGACTCTAAATAGCCAAAGGAATCTTGAGAAAGAAGAATCAAGCTGGAGTTATCACAATCCCAGATTTCAAGATATACTACAAAGCTGTAGTAATGAAAGCAGTATGGTACAGGCACAAAAATGGATCTATAGATCAATGGAAAAAAGTAAAGAATTAAAAAATAAACCTACACTTGTATGGTCACTTAATCTATAATAAAGGAGGCATGAATATCCAATGGGAAAAAGTCTTTTCAACAAATGCTGATGGAAAAACTGGAGAGCTACATATAAAAGAATAGAAGTGGACCACTTTCTTACTCCTCATACACAAATAAAATTACAATGGACTAAAGACCTAATGTGAGACATAAAACCATAAAATTCCTAGAAGACAACATAGGAGGTAATTTCGTTGACATTGGCTGGAGAAACATTTTACTAGATACATCTCTTCTGGCAAGGGAAACAAAAGCAACATTAAACCATTAGGACTATACAAAAACAAAAATTTTGCCCAGTGAAGGAAACCATCAACAAGACAAAAAGGCAACCTACTGAATAGGAGAAGATATTTGCAAATGATATGTGATAAGGGGTTAATATCCAAAATGTATAAAGAACTTACAAATAAACACTACCCTCCAAAATAATACAATTAAAAATAGGCAAAGGACTTGAGTAGACATTTTTCCAAAGAGACATACAGGCTGTCAACAGATGCTCTTCATCACTAATCATATGAGGGAAATGCAAATGGAAACCACAATGGGATATCACTTTACATCTATCAGAATGTCTAAAGTCAAGAAGATAAGAAATAAGTGTTAGTGGATGTCGAGAAAAAGAAACCCTCAGGCTCTGCTGGTCATAATGCAAATTGGTGAAGCCACTGTGGGAAACAGTCTGGTCCCTCAAAAAATTAAAAAAAGAATTAACATATGATCAAGTTATTCCATTATGGGGTGTTTACCCAAAGAAAACACAAACACTAATTTGAAAAGATATACACATCCAATGTTTATTGTAGCATTATTTATAATATCCAAGATACTGAAGCAATCCAAGTATCCATCAGTAGATGAATGGATAAAGAATAAGTGAGGTACACACACACACACACACACACACACACACACACACACACACACAGGAATATTATTCAGCCATTAAAAATGAAATCTTGCCATTTGCAACAATATCGATGAATCTGGTGAATATAATGCTAAGTGAAATGGGTTAGTCAGAGAAAGACAAATACCATATAATTTCACTCACATGTGGAATTTAAGAAAAAACAAATGAACAAATAAAGAGAATGAGATAAACAAACAAACAAAAAATCAGACTCTTAAACATAGAGAACTGGTGGTTGCCAAAGAAGTGGGTGTGGAAATTGGTGAAATAATAAAGGGGATTAAGAGTACACTTACCCTGAAGAGCATTGAGAAATGTATAGAACTGTTGAATCATCACATCGTACACCTGAAAGTAATATAACACTGTAAGTTAGTTACATTTGATTTTTTTAAAGGAAGACACCAGACAATTCATAGGGCCAAAGAGTACAATTAACTGAACTGAAAAATGCCCTAGAGGAGTTCAACAGCAGACTAATGAAGTAGAACATTTCAGTGACTAGAAGACATGACAATAGAACTCACCCAAACAGAACAACAACAACAAAAAACAATTTAAAAGGAGAATATCACTTAAAGGAACTGTGGGACAACATTAAGCAGAATAACCTATAAAATATGGATCTCAGAGAGAGAAGAGGGAGACAAAGGAGCAGAAACTTACTTGAAGAAATAATGGCTGAAACATTCCTAACTTGTGGAAGGAAACAGACCCTCCATGTCCAGGATGTACAAAATTCCAAGTAAGGTGAACCCAAAGAGATCCACACCAAGGCACATTATAATGAAAATGTCAGAAGTTAAGTAATTTTTTTAAATATCAAGAGAATGACAACTTATTGTATATAAGAGAACCCCTTTAAGATAACCAGAAACATTAAGATAATGTTTCATCAGAAGCTTTTCAGGCCAGAATGGAGTGGCACAATACAGTCAGTGTGCTAAAAGGAAGAAAAAAATTTACAACCAAGAATACTTTACCAGGCAAGGTTATTGTTCAGAATTGAATATGAAATAAAGAGTTTTCTAGACAAGTAAAAGCAAAAATTCCTCACCACTAGACTGGTCTCACAAAAAATGTTAAAGGGTCTTCTTTAGCAGAAAAGAAAATGTATTATCTAGATACAAGAAAATATATGCAAGTAAAAATCTCACTAGTAAAGGCAAAACTATAGTGAGTTTAATGGATTAACCACTTTTAAAGCCAATATAAAAATTAAAAGACAAAAGCAGTAAAATTAACTATAACTACAATAATTATTTAAGGGATACGCAAAATAAAAAGACGTAAAATATGACATCAAAAACATAAAACGGGGGAGTGAAAATGTAGACTTTTCAGAATGTGTTCAAATTTAAGTTACTACCAGCTTGAAATAGATGGATATATACAGAGACTGTTATATGTGATCCTAATGGTAACCATAAAACAAAAACCTACTGCATACATTGAGAAGGTAATGAGAAATGAATCAAAACATAACACTACAGAAATTCACCATCTCACAAAGGAAGAGAACAAAAGAAAGGAACAGAGAGGAATGACAAAACAGCTAGAAAACAATTCGCAATGGCAATAAGTACACACCTATTAATAATCGCTTTAAATACATAGACTAAATTCTCCAATCAAAAGACTGGAATGGCTAAATGGGTAAACAAAACAAGACTCAACTACATGTTTCCTGGAAGAGACCCATTTCAGATCTTAGAACATACACGGACTAAAAAAGTGAAAGAATGCAAAAAAAGTTTTCATGCAAATCGAAATTAAAAGAAAGCTAGGAGGCACCTGGGTGGCTCAGTGGGTTAAAGCCTCTGCCTTTAGCTCGGGTCATGATCCCAGGGTCCTGGGATGGAGCCCCACATCGGACTCTCTGCTAAGCAGGGAGCCTGCTTCCCTTTCTCTCTCTCTGCCTCTCTCTCTGCCTACTTGTGATCTCGCTCTCTCTGTCAAAAAAATAAATAAAATCTTAAAAAAAACAAAAGAAAGCTGGAATAACTATACTAATATCAGACAAAATAAAACTTAAAATGAAGACTGTGATAAAAGACAAAGAAGGACATTACATAGCTAGAGGTTTCAATCCAAAAAGAGGATATAATATTTATAAATAGTTACTCACCCAATACAGGAACACCTAAATAAACAAGTATCAACAAGTATCAACAGACCTAAAAAGAGAAATTGACAGTAATACAATAATTGCAAGGGACTCTAAAATCCCACTTACAACAATGCACACATCATTCAGACAGGAAATCAATAAGGAAACCTCAACCTTAAATGACCCATTAGACCAGACTGACTTAATAGATAGATAGAATATTTCATCAAAAACATCAGAATACACATTCATCTCAAGAGTACCATCACATGGCACATTCTCCAGGATAGATAAGACTTGCCTAAAACAAATCTCAATAAATATAAGAGACTGAAATTATATCAAACATGTTTTCTGAACACAATGATATAAAATGATATTAATTACAAGAAGAAAACCGGAAAACTTACAAAGATATGGAGATTAAACACCATGCTAACGAACAACCAATGTATCAATAAAGTAATCAAAGGAGGGATCAAAAAGTACAAAAGGCAAGTGAAGATGGAAACAAAGCCCCCCAAAATCTTTGCAGAAAAAACAGTTATTTGGGGGAAGAAAGGGAAGTTCATAGTGATACAGGCCTAACTCAAGACACAAGGAAAAAAATCTCAAATAAATAATTTAACTTCACACCTAAAGGAACTAGAGAAAAAAGAGCAAACAAAAGCCAAAGTTAGCAAAAGGAAATAATAAAGATCAGAGCAAAAATAAATGAAATAGAGACTAAAAAAGTAGTAGAAAAGATCAATAAAACTAAGAGCTGGTTCTTTACAAAGGAGAAACAAAAGTGACAAACCTTCAGCTAGATTCAACAAGAAACAAAGTTAGAAGGCTCAAATAAATCAGAAATGAAAGAGGAGTTACAATTGATACCAGATATACAACAGGTAATGAGAGACTACCTGAAAAATTATATGCCAACAAACTGCACAACTTAGAAGAAATGAATAAATTCCTAGAAACAAAGAGTCTTTCAAGATCTAATTGTAAAGAAATAGAAAATCTGAATAGACTAATTACTAGTAAGAAGAGTGAATCAGGAATCAGAAACCTCCCAACACAAAAAAGCTCAAGATTGGATAGCTTCACTGATGAATACTACCAAATATTCAAAAAAGACGTAATAGCTATCCTCACAATTTTCCGAAACATTGAAGAAGAGAGAATGTCTCTATACTCATTTTATGAGACCAGCATTACCTAGATACCAAATCAAGCCTCTTACTAGTCACCCCAGATTGAAGCCTGCCACTCAGCAGGTTCCACACATGGGCTTAGAACCCCTGGTCAGCCTTGCTCCTGTCTCATCCTTAAGAACAGCCTGACAACTAAGAATCACCAACAGTTGAGAAAAGTCTACGGTATGATGAAAAAAAGATAAAGAGACAAAAACCAATCCCAAAGGAAACATACAATTCAGGGAAGATAAGAAGAGTCAAATAAGCCTCCCCAAATTATTTGTCACTAAAGAGATGAGAAATTACATTCTCTCTATGAAGCAAAAACATGATGCCATAAAAAGGAAGAATCAGAAAATGGGACAGATGGAGTGCCTGGCTGGCTCAGTCATTAGAGCATGTGACTCCTGATCTCGGGGTTGTGAGTTCAAGCCCCAGACGGGGTGTAGAGATAACTTAAAAAAGAGAAAATCTTTAAAAAAAAAAATGGGACAGAACCCTTGGAAATGAAATATTTAAGAGAAGATGGTAAGATATATTAGAAAAAATCACCCAAAATCTGGAGCAAGAAATGTAAAATATGAGAGTATAAACACACAGAAGGTTGATCCAAGAGGGGATCCAATAAAAGACTAGTAGTAATTACAGGAAGAACAGAGAAACTGGGCGGGGGGAAAGATACCAAACAATGAGGGGCACCTAGGTGGCTCCATTAGTTAAGCGTCCACCTTTGGCTCAAGTCATGATTCCAGAGTTCTGGAATCGAGTCCCTCAGCAGGCTCCCTGCTCAGTGGGGAACCTACTTCTCCCACTGCCTGGTGCTCCCTCTACTTGTGCACGCGCTCTCTCTCTGGCAAATAAATAAATAAACTCTTTTTAAAAAAGAAATAATACAGTGAAAATTTCCACAACTAAAGATACGAGCTTTCAATCAAAAAGGGCCTCTTGGGTTTTGATTAGGAGGAGTGGAAAAGACCACACATCATTTGGAAATTTTAGAACAAGTTATACAGAGAGGATCCTAAGAGTTCTCCTGGGGTGGAGGAAGAGCAACTCCTATAAGAAACAGGAGTCCTACTGGCATGACATTTTCCAGTAGCTCCCCTGGAAACAGTGGTGTAACAGCATCAACATCCAGGAGAAAAATGATTTTCGACTTGAGAAACCTATACCCAGTCAGATTCATTTTGAGGACAAAATAACGAAGACTTTGTTAGACACGCAAAGACTTGGAAAGCTTACCGGCCATCTACCTTTTCTTGAGAAGTTATTTGAACACGTAGTCCAGTGAAAGAGCCAAGTAACAGGAGGAAGACATGGAACCCGGAAATCGCAGATGTAACCAAGGGTATCAGCTGTGTGGTGTTTTGTATTTGAACAAGAGTAGGGCTGTAGGAAAGAAAGGAATTTCATAGAACACAGAGTTGGAGGATTCCAAGGAATAGAATGGGCAAGATGGCACAGATTTTCCTGGAAAAGAAAACACTAGGAAAAGAAAAAGAAGAAAACTAACCATGGTTTTGAGCAATTGAGCAGTACAGGGTTGTGACACTGAGTACAGACAAGGAATCACACTTCTTGTCTCTGTGGTGAAGAAAAGTGTTAATGCCACTTACTGCTCACCGCCAAAGGACTCTGACTTTACCCTAAGGACAAACTATAGAAGACAATACGGTTACAGAATGGAATGTAAATGCTCAGTCATGGAAATCTAAGTCAGAGCCCAGCTTAATGTAAATGTTGGAGGGAGAAGTGGAGGGAGTGTGTGCCTGGCTGGCTCAGTTGGAAGAACATGTGACTTTTGTACTTTGAGTTGTGAGTTCAAGCCCCATGCTGTGTGGAGAGATTACTTAAATAAATAAGAAAGAAAGAAAAAAAAAAAAGAAAGAAAGAAGGAAAGAAAGTGTAGGAGGCCCTGGAGCTCAAATACTATCCTCTCACAAAAACCCTCTTCTACAGCACAAGAGAGGCTGTCTCAATTTAAGAGAAGAGAAAGCAAAATTTAAGGAAATTAAAGTTGTAAAAGTAAACAATAGAACTAAAAATAGTGATGTGTGTGTGTGTGTGTGTGTGTGTGTGTGTGTGTGTGTGTGTGTGCGCGCGCCTGCGCGCGCGCTGAGGAGGTGGGTGGGGATGTTAAGTGCTCTGTCTTTATCTGTCATGGCAGGAGTCAGTAAATAATGTCAGTCACTCAGTCCTATCTGCGTGGTTGGGAGCATCAGCACGGGAATGAAAAGCCAGGAATGTAAAAGTGGTTGTACTTACGACATAGGACTGAGGCTGGAAGTAAAATCAAGGAACTTCTTGCTGTAAATACTCCTGTACCATTGTCCCCTCCCCACTTTAACAAAGAAACAAACCCAGCATAACAACCTACCTTACAGGGTTGTGTGAGGGTCAGGGGTAACCTATGGCTGATGGCTGGAAATTTAATTCAGCAGCCACCTTGTGGCTGTGGTTAGCAGAAATAGCTCCTAGTGTTGGTGCTGGACCTCTGCCCTCCCCACCCTGGGTTGTGGGTGTGTTTGTTTTTTTCTCCCTTCCTGGGGGAACCTGGATGGTTTCTACTTCCAACTGTTCTGTCCTTGTCTACTGTGTCTCCTGGCCCCAGCTGTGGGACTTGTCTCTCACAGCCCACCCGGCTCCGGATGCCATCCCCTGCCCCCACTGCCAGTGACCCAGATGGTGGAATTACTGCTGTTGTCAGTTGCTCCTCGATGGCTGCCAAAACCCATCAAGCAGCATTATTCCTAATTATTCTTAATTGATTGACATAAGTGTATTTTATAAGTTCGAATGCATGCACTTAAAATTTGATACTTAGGTCATAATCTTATAATTACTCAATTAAAAATATAGTTCAAAATATACAAAACATTGTATCAGTGTTTGGTGTTTCTGAGCTTTACAATGAAGAAATGTTCATCATATAAGCTCAACATAGAAGCCTTGAAAAGTAGATAGAATTGTCCCATTCTCTTCATCAGCTCAGGGTCAAAAGAAATCCCATTTTGTTAAAATGAGGTTACTCTGAGCCCTCATACCAATTCTGAAGAGAAGAGTCCCTTTTGCCTCTAGAAGTCCCTTGGTCTGCAATTCTTCCCAAACCCCAGGGATGCTTACACCTCCTCTTCCTGTGGTGTCACTCTGGCCAGAAATCTGGAAGTCATCCTAAACTACTCCTTCCTCTTCATTCTTCAGATCTACTCAGTTTTAAGTCCTTGGGGAAATGAAGTACGCTGCCCAGGTCACTGATCTTCTTGTGGGTGGGCTTTAAGAGTCAAAATCTAGTGTTTAGAGGCTTATGAGAAAGCAGGCTGCTCTAAAGATTGTGCTTACTGGGGTGGTGTGGATGCGGGCTCCATGGAGCTTATGGATAGACTAGAGCCTCTCCCCATGCCCCTTCACTTCCCTTCCCAAGAACCTTCTCTCAGCATCATCGCTGGCATATGGCTACTAAGTGGCAAAGGCAGAATTTACTTCCTCCATGACTTTTCATTCAAACGGTGATCTTTTTTCTTATTTGGTTGGTTTTTTCTTTTTCCCCAAGATTTTATAAATGAAGTGTTCAAATGGGAAGAATGGAAAGAATGTACAGTAGAGTTCATCTGTCCACCACTGGACTTCAAAACTGTTGACATTTGCCACATGCATGTTTTATTTATCTGTTAGGTTGAACCATATGAAACTGTAATACAAAATGGTTGAATAGAAACAATTTCCTATAGTTCAATCTGTGTGTGTGTGTGTGTGTGTGTGTGTGTGTGTGTGTGTTGCCGATTTGAAACTATGTTGCATGCCCCTACAAAGTGTATCTTCCAAGAATGACTTTCTTCTACAAAGCCCATATTATTCCCTAAGATTATCTAATATCCAATCCATATTCAGATTTCTCCACTTGTTCCTAAAATGTCTATTTCTGATTCAGAATCCAGTCAAGATTTACACGTCGCATTTGATTATGTCTTCTTTTATACTAGATTATCCCTTCAGATACTCTTTTTTAAAAAATGACATTGCCTTGGGGCGCCTGGTGGCTCAGTCAATTGAGCTTCTGACTCTTGATTTCAGCTCAGGTCATGATCTCAGGGTCTTGATCCCTCAGTGTGGAGCCTACTTAAGATTCTCTCCTCTCCATCTGCCCCTTTCCAACACTTGCATACATTCTCTCTCTCTCTCTCTCTCTCTCTCTCTATATATATATATATATATATATAAATAATGACATTGCCCTTTCAAATTGGGTCACTTGTCTTCTCCCATGCAGATTTCTCTGACTGCTTGCTGGTGGTGATAACTTCTTCCTCTATTCCCTGTATTTCCTGTAACTTGGAAGTTATGTCTAAGGACTTGATTAGAGTCCATTGAAGACTCATAGGAGTTTGTGTATTTTGTGTTACATCACATCAGAAGGCACAAATATTCTTTTTTAAAAAGATTTTATTTATTTATTTGACAAAGAGAGAGACAGCTAGAGAGGGATCACAAGCAGGGGAGGGGAAGAGGGAGAAGCAGGCCTCCCGATGAGCAGGGAGCCCAATGATGGGCTCCTACACAGGACCCTGGGATCAGGGTCTGAGCAGAAAGCAGATGCTTAATGACTGAGCTACCCAGGTGCCCCAGAAGGCACAAATATTCTGTTGTCAATGATGCTAGGTTTGAACACTTGATGAAGGTGGCAATGGCCAAATCTTTCCATTTTAAGTATGTATGGGGAGACAACTCTCCACGGTCTCTCATTTTTCTGCACAACTTGTAAGCAAGGCTGTGACTGCCTCCTCCTACAAGCTCCCCCTCCCCCAACAAATCTCTTTTCAAGGAAGTTTGAATAGCATGCAGCCTTGGAAGATACAGATCATTTCTCCCTTTGCAGCCAAGGGCAAGCATGCTTACTGTCTAGTATAAAAAATTAGAGTTCCTTAAGCTCAGGGTTCTTTTATTGCTATACAATTTACTGTGTGCAGGTGTCATCTGGCCCTCTTTGCTTTGCCCTGTGAATTTTGGGAAATCAGCACAAAAATGCTGATACATTTTGAGGAATGATCCCTCACTCAAGCATCCAAAACTGGCAGGCTAATTTGTTTCCAAGTAGGGTTTTCGCAGAACCTTCACAGTTCTTGATGTTTCCCTTTGCAATTAGTAAGTAATCTGTGGCTGATGCACTGACACTGTGTCGACATCTTGTTCCCCCAAATCATTTTACCTAGTGGTTTTAGATTCCCTTCATAATCTGTCCAAATCAACCAATTTGTTGGAGGTAGCAAAATAGTGAATTTCTGTTTCTATTACTTTTTCCACATTTTTAATTGTACTTTTAGTAGAGTTTCCCCTCATTCACTGAGAATGAACTAGAGTTCTTTCCAAAAAGTAGGATAAATACCTAATATTTCCCTTTAATTATCAAATTTTAAAGTAAGTCATTAGTATAACTTTTGTATCTATGAACTCATAAAGTTTAAAAAAATAGCTTATAATCAGTTATTGTTTGATGTCCAAATTGTTTGATCTGTGCAGTGGGAGCCTGTTCATACTGGATCCTGTGTCCTTTTGGCACATCCTTGTTAGTCTTTCTAGTTTAGAACATCCTTGCTTTTTGGCACATTAAAATTGTCTGGGTTTAACTTGTGTTTCTCTACCCAGGGCTGAAATCACCAATTCTTTAAAAAGTTCTGATTCCTTTTGGTGGGAAATAGTATTTAAGAAAACAAGGTCTGGGAGCCCCTTGCTTCTGACCCTTTCAAGGGACAGCACTGAGAAATACATTTTTAAAAATCATGAGGTCATAATGCTATCTTGATTCAGATTTTTAAAAACTGCAGTAAAACAGCTATAACATAAAATTCACCATCTTAACCATTTTTAACTGTGCAGTTCACTAGTGTTAAATATATTCACATTATGGTGCAATCAATCTGCAGATTTTTTCCTCTCGTAAAACTGAAACTCTATACCTGTAAACAACTCCTTGTTCCTCTCTTTCCCCCCTCCTAGGCCCTGGCAACTACCATTCTATATTCTGCCTTATGAATTTACCTACTCTTGTGCCTCAGATAAGTGGAACCATACAGTATTTGTCTGTAACTGGCTTATTTTACTTAAATAATGTCTTAAAGGTTCATCCATGTTGCAGCATGCGTCAAAATTTCTTTTTAAGGTTGGATAATATTCCATTATATGTATATACCACATTTTGTTTATCCACTCTTCTGTTGATGGACATTTAAATTGCTTGACTATGGTGAATAATACTGCTGTGAACATAGGTGTGCAGATATCTTTTCAAAACCCTGCTTTTGATTCCTTTGAGCATATACCCAGAAGTGGAATTGCAGGATTATATGATAATTCTATGTTTAATTTTTGTGGGAATCACCATGCTGTTTTTCATGCTGGCTACGCTATTTAGCGTGTCTACCAACAGTGCATGCAGGAGTTCCGATTTCTTTACATCTTCACCAACATTTCTTATTTTCTTTCTTTCTTTCTTTCTTTTTTTTTTTTTTAATAGTACCTATCCTAATGGGTGTGAGGTGATACTTCAATGTAGTTTTGGACTTGCATTTCCCTAATGATCAGTGATACTGAGCATCTTTTCAATATGCTTATTGGCCATTCATATACATTCTTTAGAAAAATGTCTATTCAAGAACTTTGCCCATTTTAAAATAAGGTTATTTGGCCTTATTGTTGTTGAGTTGTAGGAGTTCTACCTATATTTTGGATATTGATCCCTTATCAGGTATATAATTTGTAAATATTTATTTCCATTCTGTAAGTTACCTTTTGACCTGTCGATTGTGTTCTTTGATGAAAAGATCGATTTAGATTTTAAGATTACTACATTTTAAACTCCTATAATATGATATTTGTAGACCATTTTTCTTAAACCAAACCCCTTGGTTCTTAAAATTATCAAAATATTTGTTTGCTTTATACACTTAATATATACAAGATCATCTTGAAAAGTTTATAATTGCAACTCAAAGTACATGGATGAAGTTTATGGTCTCTTCAAAATTCCTTCTGCCTTTGGAATACATTGCAGTAAGGTAGATAAATAGAGCATTGTGTTAAAAAAATTCATTCAAAATTCTCATCCCTATGTGGTTATCTTCCCAATTTGACATATAGTTTGGTTGATTTCTTTCAGTCTGTCTTTTAAAAAAATTTTTAAAGTTATTTTTATTTATTTGAGAGGAAATGAGAGCGAGAGAAAGGGAGAGTATGAGCAAGGGGAGGGACAGAAGGAGAAGCAGGCTCCCTGCCCAATGCGGGCTGGATACCAGGACCCTGGGATCATGACCTGAGCTGAAGGCAGAAGCTTAAATGTCTGAACCACCCAGGCAGCCCTGTTTTGATCTGTTTTTAATTTTCTGATTCTTTTGTTTCTTTTATAAATCTATAAAACATTAATATGGATCACAAATAAAACTACAAAAATACATACTCAGGAAAGTCTCACTTCCATCCATATTCCTTTTAACCCATTCCTCACACCCCTATCTGAGAGGTTTCTGATTTGCCCTTTGTTTCTTTATGCAAAAATAAGATCTATATGTATATCTATGCATGTATATTCTTATCTCCATCATTCTTTATCGAAAATGTGAAAGTTTTGATATATTGAAGCACTTCATTTTCAAGGTATGAGTCTTAAACTGTCTGTTTTAAAAATCTACATGTAAGGATCATAGTAACTAACCACATATAAATCTTAAGAAATTGCTGATTCTGGGTGCCTGGATGGCTCAGTCAATTAAATGTCTGCCTTCTGCTCAGATCATGATCTCAGGGTCCTGGGATTCAGCCCCATGTCAGGTTCCCTGCTCAGTGGGAAGCAGGCTTCTCCGTCTCATGCTCTCTCACTATCTTTTTCACTCAAATAAATAAAACCCTTAAAAAAAAAAAAAAAGATTGCTGATCCTAGGGCCCTGGGTGATTCAGTCTGTTAAGCATCCAATAGTTGATTGCAGATCAGGTCATGATCTCAGGTTCATGATCTCAGGGTTGTGAGGTTGAACCCAGCATCAGGGTCTGAAGCCACATAATTTTAGGCAATTTCTTTAAGTACATTTGAGGCCTCTCTTTTCTCAGTCTGGAAGGCAAGTCTTTACATGTTCTACTTCAGAGTCCAAATTCTTTCCCCATGGTGATATTTTCCTATTTCTTTGTGAAAGTCTAGTAATTCCTTCCTTCCTTCTGTCCTTTTTTCTCTCAAGATTTTACTTTTAAGTA
The DNA here is from genome assembly GCF_002288905.1 of Enhydra lutris kenyoni. Classification (NCBI taxonomy): domain Eukaryota; kingdom Metazoa; phylum Chordata; class Mammalia; order Carnivora; family Mustelidae; genus Enhydra; species Enhydra lutris. Next base: position 11,966,454 of record NW_019154144.1, on the reverse strand, counting down.
ATCTTTTTACCCAGGTAGGGCTCGAACTCACAACCCTGGGATCCAGAGTTGCATGCTCTTCTGACAGCCAACCAGGCATGCCAAGTCTAGAAATTTCTGACTGTACATGAGACATTGTTGATATGTATTCAAAACAGAAGTGTTTTATTTTTCTGAAGAGTAATTTTTGTTTTTTCAGGCCCGCTAAACTCTCCCAAACTAAAAAATCTTAAAAATACCTATATGTATCTATATACATCTATATATACATATCATCCAGTGAGGGTCTTCACCTACAAGGAAGTTATTTGCAGAGCAGTATTTGGTCTTCAGCACAGCTGTGTCTCAGTGCCTCGACAAGGGATCCAGCCTGAGAACATATATGCGCGCATGCGCGCGCGC
>NW_019154144.1:11938938-11965973 GCF_002288905.1 Enhydra lutris kenyoni | reverse complement strand
CACACACACACACACACACACACACACACACACACACACAAGCGTGCACGTGCCAAGGGCTTTGTAGTATATCTAGAAATCTGGGATTGCAATACCTCCATCCTTGTTGTTCTTTCTCGAGATTGCTTTGGCTACTCAAGAACATTTGTGCTTCCATACAAATTTTAGGATTATTTGTCTGGTTCTTTGAAAAATGCTGGTGGTATTTTGGTAGGGATTGCATTGAATCCATTGATTTGCTTTGGGTAACATGGACATTTTAATAATGTTTGTTCTTCCAATCCATAATCATGGTACAATGTTCCATTTGTGCTGTCTTCAATCTCTTTCTCATTGCTGTATAAGTTGCAGAGAACAGGTCTTTTACCTCCTTGGTTAAATTTATTCCTAAGTCTTTTATTCTTTTTGTTGCAATTATAAATGGGATTGTCTTCTTAATTTCTTTTTCTGCTTCTTTGTTATTAGTGTAAAAGAAATGCAGCAGATTTCTGTATATTTTTGTATCCTACAAATTACTTCATTTATCAGTATTTATTTGACAGAGAGAGACACACACAAGAGAGGGAACACAGCAGGGGAATGGGAGGGGAAGAAGCAGGCTTCCTGCCGAGCAGAGAGCCTGATATGGGGCTCAATCCCAGGACCCTGGCTGGGGTCATGACCTGAGTCGAAGGCAGATGCTTAATGACTGAGGCACCCAGGCACCCTCTTCATTATGCAGTTCTAATAGTTTTTGTTGTTGTTATTGTTGTTGTTGTTTTTTGTGAAGTCTTTAAAGTTTTCTTTATTTAAAGTAGACTCCATGTCCACTATGGTGCACAATGCAGTGCTTGAATTCATGACCATGAGAGTAAGACCTGAGCTGATATCAAGAGCTGGATGCTTAACCAGCTGAGCCACCCAGGTGCCCCTAAGGTTTCTGTATGTACTATCCTGTCCTGTGCAGATAGTGACAGCATAACTTCTTCCTTACCAATTTGAATGCCTTATATTTCTCGTGTGATTGCTGTGGCTAGGACTTCTAGTACCATATTAAATAAGTGGTGAATATGGACAACTCTGTCTTGTCTCTAATCATAGAGGGAAAACTGTCAGCTTTTCAGCATTGAGTGTGATGTGAGCTGTGGGTTTATTATGCTGAGGTGTGTTCCCTCTAAACCTACTCTGCTGAAATCCATCCATTTCAGGTTGTATTTTGTCAAATGCTTCTCTGTATTTGAGATGATCATATGGCTTTTGTCCTCTTGCTAATTGGTGCATTCCACTGATCAATTTCAGAATATTGAAACCACCCTTGCATCCCTGGAATAAAGCTTGCTTGATCTTGATGATGGATTTTTTTTCCTGTATTGTTGAATGCCATTTGCTGTTATTTTATTGAGGGGGATTTTTGCAACAGTGTTCATCAGAGACGTTAGCTTTTAATTTTTTTGGTACTATCTTCACTTTTGAGGTCAGGGTAGTGCTGGCCTCCTAGAATGAATTTGGAAGTTTCCTATTTTTTTTGGAATGGTGTTTGAAGGAGAGGTATTAACTCTCCTTTGTGTTTGATAGAATTCACCTGTGAATCCATCTAGTGCAATTTTGTTTGTTCGGAGGTTTTTGTTTTGTTTTGTTTTTTTGATTACTGATTCAATGTCATTACTAGTAATTGGTCTGTTCAAATTTTTTTCTTTTACTTTTTTTTTTCCTTTAGATTTTATCTATTTACTTAGCATAAGCAGGGGAATCAGCAGACAGAGGGAGAGGGAGAAGCAGTCTCCCCACTGAGCAGGGAGCCCATTGAGGAGCTCGACCCAAGACCCTGGGATCATGACCTGAGCTATCCAGGTGCCTCTCTGTTAAAATTTTCTACTTGTGATTCTAGATGTTTCTCGGCATTTATCCATTGCATTTCTTAGAGGTTGTCTAATTTGTCGGCCTGTAATTTTTCCTAATCTTATAATCCTTTGTATTTTTGTGATGTCTGTTTTCTTTTCCGTTATTTTTTAAAATCTTTTATGGTTTTTTGTCTTTCAAATGTCTGTTCTGATCTTTATTCCCTTCTATTTTGGGGCTTTGCCTGTTCTTCTAGCTCTTTTCAGTATATGAAATTGAGATTTTTCTCATTTCTTAAGTTAGGCCTATATTGCTATAAATTTTCCTCCTAGAACAACTTTTGCTACATCTCCAAAATTTTGGACCGTTGTGCTTTCGTTTTCATTTGTCTGCTTGCATTTTATTTCATTTCCCCTTTGATTTCTTGGTTTACCCATTCCGTATTTAGTAGCATCTTATTTAAATTCCATGTATTTATGTTCTTTATGGTTTTTTTTCTTTTTTTTTAACTTGTGATTGATTTCTAGTTTCATACTGTTGTGGTAAAAAAGAAGCTTGATATGATTTCAGTCTTTTTATATCAAATGAGATTTATTTTGTGGCCTAACATGTGATATATTCTGGAGAATGTTCCATGTGCATTTGACATGAATGTGTATTCTGTTTCTGGGTGGAATGTTCTATATGTATCTGTTATGTTCATCTGGTCTAAAGTGTTGTTCAAAGCCACTGTTTCCTTGTTAATTTTCTGTCTGGGTGACCTATTGATGTATACAGGGTATTAAAGTCCCCTACTGTAATTACTGTCAATTTATCCCTTTGTGTCTGTTAATTGCTTTCTGTACTTAGGTTTCCTGTATTGGTACATAGATATTTGTAACATCCTCTTGTTTTCTGGTTGCACTGATCCCTTTATCATTATGTAGCACTCTTCTTTGTCTCTTGCTACAGAGTTTTACAGTCTATTGTATGTAAGTATTGCCACTCCAGCTTTTTTTTTTTTTTTTTTTTTTTTTCCCTTGCATGTTAAATGTTTTTCTAGCCCTTCACTTTCAGTGTATGAGAGTTTAGGTCTGAAGGGAGTCTCTCGTAGGCAGCAAATAGATAGGTTTTGCTTTTGCTTTTTTTTTTTTTTTTCTTTTCTTTTTTAATCCAGTCACTCTGTCCTTTCTTTTTCCCTTTACTTTGCTTTCTTTCTCTCTTTCTCTTTCTCTCTCTCTGTCTTTCTTTCTCTTTCTCTTTCAGTCTCTTTCTCTTTCTGTTTCTCTTTCTCTCTCTCTCTCTTTTCTCTTTCTCTCCTCCTCTCCTCTCTCTCTATTCCTTTCTCTTTCTGTCTTATAAATGCCATGCCCAATGTAGGGTTTGAACTCATGAGCCCTAGATCAAGGGTTGCATTTTCTACTGACTGAGCTCCCCCATCCCTTTTTCTTTTGATTGGAGCATTTAATCTATCGAGGGCCTTTTACAATTGGAACATTTTGAAAATGATATGCCTCCCTGTGCAGTTAAACAGAACATTTATCAAGTGCCTCCATTGGGTTTGAGGTTCTCCATTTTTGCATGGGTGGACAAGGTGGTCCTGGACATTCTGGTGAAGGGTCTGCTACTTGGTCATCCCCATTTTCACCACCGACGTCATCGCTGCCAGGTTAGATTTCCTTACCACCTTGTTATTTGCTGACTCAACTATTTTAAGCATAGAAAACCCACAACACTGGCCCTGGTAAAGTATAGAGTGCACCATGGTCTGAGCCCCTCTCCTGCAGGGCCTTTTGGGACACCTATGAAAGAATGCAGAACTATTTCCATTGTTCAATCAAGGAGAATGAGATGATCAGAGGTCTATGCTTTGAACAAGTGGAGAAATATTCCTCTAAGTTATTCATAGCTTCTGGGATACTTGATGGGTATCTGAGGACCTGCTAGGTCTCAGTGGCTGGTGCTGGTGTTCCGAATCATCATCACCCACTTAAGGGGGGCCTGGACAGTATCGTTTGTGGTAAATTACATGGGAGTCCGTTACCTCCATAGATGAGAGGAGGGAATTGTAGTTAGCATTTGAGCATGCACTAGCCTCCTACCTTCTCACTGTTGGAAATGTAACTGTTACAGATATGCAACAAGTCCACGTATTAGCATCCTGTGATGTCCGAACTGTTGAAGCTGATTGGGTTAAACTATGGAAAGGTTCCAGTTAAAACTGCGGTGCTCTGAATGAAGTGGTTTATTCAGTTTATCTGCATCTTGCTCACCTAAATTATATACCCTCTTTAAAAATGCTGACATTCACCTCTTCTTTTGGAATAATTATTTTTATATAATTAGGGTCCTATTTTATTCCTAGAAGTACCTGAGAGAGAATAACTATAATTGTAGTAGCATCTTATTGAATAATGTTCCACTAATTCAGAACTGAAGATAATTTGGCAAGACAGAGTGGAAATGGATCATTACTCTCCTAGAAGAAATGATCTCTCCTAGAAAAATGTAGGGATAGGATCCCAGATATACGTGCAATTGCTTAAAAGAAGAGCTCACAGTTTTCAGGCTCCTTGAAAATGTTTATCTGCCAGTAATTCGTGGGAGTTATTCAAAACAGCCCCTCTCCTATCTCTACTTTGCACAATTCAGTCAAAGTAACTATGTAATGTCAGTTATGAAATCGCATAAAATTACATAAAATAGTTATGTAAGCCTTCTCTTCAATTTTTTAAAAAAAGTTGGGGGCAGGAGCAGAGGGGGAAGGATAAGCAGACCCCATACGGAGCACTGAGCCCAACGCTGGGCTCAGTCTCACTACCCGGAGATCAGGACCTGAGCCCAAATCAAGAGTCTGATACTTGACCGACTGAGCCATCCAGGGGCCCCAGCCTTCTCTTCAATTTTGATGACACTTTAAAAACCTAATCCAGGGGCGCCTGGGTGGCTCAGTGGGTTAAGCCTCTGCTTTCGACTCAGGTCATGGTGTCAGGGTCCTGGGATCGAGCCCCGCATTGGGTTCTCTGCTCAGCGGGGAACCTGCTTCTCCCTCTTTCTCTCTGCCTGCCTCTCTGCCTACTTGTGATCTCTCCGTCAAATAAATAAATAAAATCTCTTATAAATACATACATACATACATACATACATACATACCTAATCCAATAGTTAGGTTTCCTGACACAAACAGTGGACATCTGAGATGCAGGGATCTCTGAGGCCCAGGAAAGGTAGAAACGTTAACGAGTGGCATTTTCCAAATGCTGACCTAGTCCAGCGTCCAGGGTTATGACAGGGTGGCGTGGCTAGAGTTCATTCTTTTCCTCACATTCAGGCTTTTTTATTGAGGTCCTCTACAGCATTTAGATTTTGCTGTTTCCTAAACTTTTACAATATAAAAGTGTAAAAATACATGATTGATGCTAAGCACGGTAGGATTCAGTGCATTCTCTTTGAATACGAATCATTAGTTGGTAGAATCCAGATGAAGATTTTCCGCGTGGTCCAATTTTAGCTCTTTAGGGATTAGCCAGACTCTTTGTCATCTTTATCTGTTGCCTCTTTCCCTGTTTTTCTGATAGTCATCTGTGCTGCTGGGGATTAGGCAGAGAGGGGTGATTCACTCCTGCCGGACTTCTCCTCCCTCCCTTGATATGACTGCACGCACACAGAGTGACTGTTCTTCATGAACTGTTCGCGCAGCAGCTGTTATCTTCAGCCTTCTCGCCCATTTTTATTTAATCCTCGTGCAAACTGGATGGGGAACCAAGGCTCTGAAATTAATATCGCTTGTCCAGACTCTCACAGCAGAGCCGGCCTTCAGGACCAAGTCCATCTGACCCCATTGCTGATACCTCCGAACACACGCCACCCCTGTGCGCCCCGTGGTCTTAACTGTTGAACACGTGTCTGTCTCTCCCACCGAGGGTGTGCTCCTTCAGAGCTGGAGCGGGGTGCCGGGCACAGTGGGGAACCTTTGTTGTTAACTGAACTGGGCTTGGAGGTTTGGTTGCCAGGGGGTGGGAAGAGAGGTTGGAGTGAACTGCGACAGAAGAAAGCCCTGGGGTAGGGTGCTTATCTCTCTCTAAATTTCTGTGGGTGTTTGCGGCTGCATTCTAAAACAGAAGACTGGTGCTGGAGGAGACGTCTGTCCTGGTTTTAGGGGGCACAGCATGTGTGCTGACCAGGCAGCCCTTTGACACCTTGAAAGTGAAGATGCAGACGTTCCCTGACCTGTACCGGCGCCTCACCGACTGCTGCCTGGAGACCTACTCCCAGGTGGGCTTCCGAGGCTTCTACAAGGAGATCGCCAACATCGCCAACATCGCCGAGAACCTGGTCCTCTTCATGTGCTACGGCTTCTGCCAACAGGTGGTGCAGAAAGTGGTTGGATTGGAGAAGCAGGCCAGGCTGAGGTGAGTTGTGGGCACTAACACTTTCTTCCTTTGTTTAGAAAGACAATGTTGTTGTCCAGTCTAAATTTTTATGATACCTTAAGGGAAGAGTGTTTCCTTTTTTAAAATAACCACTTTGTTTCTGATTGTGAAGTTGTCTTGTAAAACTTGCAGAAGGCTGGTCAGTAATGCACCGTGGAGAAGGAGGTACCCTTACATGCTGGTGTTCTTCAGGAAGATGCTTTTTCAGATGCCGCTGGTGGTACTGTTTCCTTATCTTCCTATGCTTCCTATGGCTTGTGCGCGTCCTAAGAGCTCCATGTCTGAATTCAGGAACGTAATGAACTGCAGTGATCCAACTGTGGTCAGTGAACAGCCCCAGCCAGTAAGTGGCAATGGGTGGTTAGAGCAGTAAGCTCTCAACTGCCTCAACTTCATTCGCAGTCTGTGGGTGTATAAAGTGGCTGGATGTGGGGCCCACCCACCACAGACCCTCCTTTCACATACTGGGTTTTGGGTGGGCCTGGGAAAAGACCACAGATCCAGTTGCCCAATGGGGCACTGGCCTCCACATGGCTCCCTGGGGGGCACTGTGTTCTCAAGAGGAAGCTACAGATGACAGGATTCAGGACAATGAAATGAATGTGCATCATTCTGAAATCAGAAATAGGAACTGGTGGTCACCAAGATTTTCTCATGCTCAGCAACTCAAGCCCATCAACATATGGTGCAATAAGAACCTTTAGTTAGGTTACATTTGGTATTTTTAACTTATTAAAGAATGCCCACCACTTAAAAACTGGCTAATCTACCTCCAAAAAATAAGGGAAGGTTTTTGGCTTTCTGTGTTTGGGGTTTTTTGTGTTTTTTTTTAAGATTTTATTTATTTATTTGACAGAGAGAAAGAGAGCGAGCACAAGCAGGGGGAGTGGCAGGCAGAGGGAGAACCAGACTCCCAACTGAGCAGAAACTTGGGATCATGACCTGGGCTGAAGTAAGATGTTTAACTGAGCCACCCAGGCACCCAGGGAAAGAGGTTTTAAAACATAATTAGCTAGGGGCGCCTGGGTGGCTCAGTGGGTTAAGGCCTCTGCCTTCGGCTCAGGTCATGATCCCAGGGTTCTGGGACTGGGCCGGGCATCGGGCTCTCTGCTCAGCGGGGAGCCTGCTTCCTCCTCTCTCTCTGTCTGCCTCTCTGCCTCCTTGTGATTTCTGTGTCAAATAAATAAATAAATCTTTAAAAAAAAAAAAAAACATAATTAGCTAAAACCAGGAACCCCAGACCTCCCAAAATGCTAGGCACTTTGTTCTTGGAATTCAAGTACTATGCAAGGGGATCTGAAACCCTGAGAATCTCTGATTGTATAGAAAATGTGCATGTAGTTTATACACACACAAGCCAGGGGGAATCCTTCAAAAACAGTCCTAGGCTATTTTTGTTCCTACTGAAGAGCAAAACTTACTTGTCAACACTGGAAAAACTAGGAGAGGCTTGTCATCTAATGACTGGTCTGGTAAACAAGAAAAGGGCCTAAAACAATCTACTGAAGTACTATAAAGGCTACATCCTTTGGCAACACCACTGTCATTTTATTTGTTTTAAATTTCTTAAATGGGAGGGAGGGAAGCTGCCTTGAGGTACAACACTAAGATCCCTCTCGGCACACCACTATGCTGGAGTGTGGTCAGAAGAGAAAAGGGACGTGCATTCACATAGGTGGGACTTCCGAGTCCCAAAGAGGCTTACATGGAGGGGGAGTCTTCTACCTAACATAAAGTATGCTGCGGAGGTAAGTGAGAAAGAATGACGCCATTATGCTGAATAAAGAAACATGAAGAGGGTGCAAAAATAAGTAACTGCCAAAGTCTCTGCTCCAGACTTCTCAATCCTCTGGGGCTAGGAGAGGGCGGTCTCGTAGCAGGTGGGTCCTATAGCAAGCAGGTGGTGAAGAAGGGCCCCCGCCAGAAGCATTTATGCTCCAACTTCGCAGCATAACCAAAGCAGACTGAACAACTGGAGAACACATTTAAAGTCAACAATCCATAAAAATATGAATGGGAACTCATACTATATACTGAAATTAACTCAAAAGTATCAGACTTAAATATAAGAACTAACGCTATTGAACTCTTAAAAGAAAATATAAGCAGAAATCCTTGTGACCTTGGATTAGGCAATGAGTTTCTCAGACACAACACCAAAAGCATAAGCAACAACCACAAAAATACAGATAAATTGGCCTCCACCAAAAACTCTTAAAACCTTTTTTATTTCCGGGGTGCCTGGGTGGCTCAGTCATTAAGCGTCTGACTTCGGCTCTGGTCGTGATCACAGGGTCCTGGGATCAAGCCCCGCACAGTGCTCCCTGATCAGCAGGAAGCCGGCTTCTCCCTCTCCTTCCCCCTGGCTTGTGTTTCCTCTCTCACTGTGTCTTTCTCAAATAAATAAATAAAATCTTAAAACAACAACAACAACCAAAACAAAAACAAAAACAAAACCCCTTTTTTTATTTCCAAGAACACTACCACATATTCTACATCCATGTTCATGGCAACAGAAGCAAAAAATGGAACGAACCCAAGTGTCGATTGGCAGATGAATGGAAATGTGGTATATGCAATGGAATATTATTTGGCATTTTAAAAGGACAGTCTGTTACATGCTATAGTATATGCTTGAAGACCTTATGTTAAGTGAAATAAGCGTATTCAAATTCAGAAACAGTAGAATGCTGGTGGCCAGGGGCTGACGGTAGGTGGGTATGGGGAGTTACTGTTTAAGGGTAAAGAGTTTCACTTTTGCAAGATGAAAAGAACACTGGAGAAAGATGGTGATGGCTGCTCAAAAATATGACACTACTGAACGCCATGGACTACACACTTAAACATGGTTACAATGGTGACTTTACATGTAGTTTACCATAATTCAAAAAAAAAAAAAGATAAAAATACCAAGGAAGTGAAAAGACAATCCACAGAATGGGAGAAATTATTTACATTGCTCGCCCTGCAGCAACGGAGGTATGGAATGGCTAATAACATTAGTATAAATCCTCGCAGCAGTTCCACATGCCGAGCTCACCCTTGACCTGAGTCTTCCAAACTCAAAATATGTCAATGTCCTTCCTATTTTCTGCCTTCTATAAACTGTTCTATGCTACAATAATGATAATAGCTACCATTTATAAAACACTTCCTACATACCAAACACCTCTAGAACATTCTACATTTTACTGAATTCTCACAACTTAGAGGAGAATTACTATTCACATTTTTCAGATGAGAAAGCTACAGCACAGTGAGGTGGCTTGCCCAAGTAACAAAGTTCTAAAGGCAGAAGTTAAGCCAAGCAGTGTGACCAGGAAAAACCAAAATCTTGGCCACTCTAGTCCACCGACTTCTCAGCAACTAGTAACTTTATGAGAATAACTTAAATCTATGGTTTAGATAACCAATACTACAGAATTTCAGAACATTCTGTTTCTCTATAAATCAATTATAGGCGAAACTAAAATTCTGAAGCACTTTAGAGTTATTTCTAAGCTACAATACACATGTTTATCTAGAGTCTACCTGCTTCCTTAACAATGATATGTCTGCCTACTTTAACTGTACTTTTTTAAAAAAATTCTTGAAATTTCTTTTTCTACCAGCACAGTTCAGTGGCAGAAAAGATTGAAATACTCTCTTCCTTTCTACATGTAAGAATCATATAGATTGGGTTAGGTTAGGTTAGTCCAAGAGCAACAGTGGACCTGATCATTTAAATGGTTACTCTAGAAAAACATGTGAAGCCAGATGAGAACCTTTGATGACATCATCACTCTCATCATCATCATCATCATCATGTAACTTACAGAGGAACAGTAAAGTAATAGGAGGAAGACAGAACTTTAAAGAATGAAACAGTTTCACATCCTCATCAAGAAAAACATAAAGTGTTATTTTTTAAATGTCTGTTTCACACCCATTATGTGTGAGGAACTAAACTCAGGTGTTTCCAGAAACAGGAAAGAGAAGAAAGAGCATTGCCCTACAGAGCTCAGAGCCTAATGAGACACAGGAAGCAAGAGATAAAATCCAGGAGAATCTCCATGAGAAAGCACAACTGTTATGAGGAATCCAAGGGAAGAAACTCCATTGAGGAAATCAAAAAAAGCTTATAAAGGAGGTGGTAAAAGAGGTTGTGTGGGAGGAGGAAGGAAGCACAGTGGGAGCAAGGCCCATTCTGTGAAGGACCAGGCCTGGGATGAGCATTTTGCTATCCTACACCTGGGGGACCCAAGGTCTCAGAAGGCAGCAAGGGTCCTGAATGATCTATTGACCTCTTAGGACGATGAGGAGAAGAACTGAAGCAAACTCCATACTCATGACATTCTGAGTTTTGCAACACTTAATGATCAACAAATAAAGGGATTTTAGTGCAGGGAAAATATACAGGGTAATTTTGCACAGAGCAAGGTTTCTCAATCTCAGCAGTATTAGCCATTTGAGACCAGATCATTCTTTGTTGGGGGGCTGTCCAGAGCACTGCTGGATGTTTTGATGTTTAGCAACAACTCTGGCCTTTTGCCTCTAGATACGCCAGTAGTGACCCCCTCCTGCCCCATTTCCACAACCAAAAGTCTTTCCCCAATTGCCAAATGTGCCCTGGGGGGCAAAATCCTTCCCAGTTGAGAACCACCAGCCTAGTCTTTTATACAACAAGAATGTAGAAATACTTAGAATTTTTTCCTTTCTCCCTTCTATCTGAAAAAAACTCTGTGGATAAAATGGATAGAGGGCAGGGGAGACAGCAACCTCTGCCTTTTTATGTGGCAACCCCAATCTCAGCCCTCACAACAATCCCAGGAAGTATTATTCTCATTTCAGAGATGAAGAAACCCATATTTAATGTTAACTTGAATAAGTTCTGCTAAGTTCAACAACCTTGAATAAATTTGGTGACAATACTCAAGGTTCTAAACACTACTTACTGCCCCAAGGAGTCCTTTTACATAGGTAAATAGAAATTCTATCACTTTGGGGCGCCTGGGTGGCTCAGAGGATCTGTTCGGTGGGGAGCCTGCTTCCCTCTCTCTCTGCTTGCCTCTCTGCCTACTTGTCATCTCGCTCTCTGTGCCAAATAAATAAATAAAATCTTTTTAAAAAAGAAAAAATTTTTTAATAAAACAAGTATTACGGAGCACCTGGGTGGCTCAGTGGATTAAGCCTCTGCCTTCGGATCAGGTCATGATCTCGGGGGCCCTGGGATCCAGCCCTGCATCCCGCTCTCTGCTCAGTGGGGAGCCTGCTTCCCCCTCTCCCTCTGCCTGCCTCTCTGCCTACTTGTGATCTCTCTGTCAAATAAATAAATAATAAAATCTTTAAAAAACAAATATTAATAACCTACATAATCTCATGCTACATTGGCACAAATCCTGTCCATCTATTATGAACTACTTGTTTAGGAACATCTAAAATACCACCTCTTCACACAAGCAACATACAGAAGCAGTGAAAAGAAAGAACCACTGTTAAACTAACATGATTTCTTAAAAGTTATATGGGAATGAACATTAGTTGGAAGCAAGATCCAAAGGCAAGTAGTACCTACCTGTGAAGCCCAGGCTATCACTGCCTCTGAACCACACAACTCTCTTCATGCATATTGCAAAGCAACACCGAAACACTTTCTCTAAATAAGGGAAACTCCAGTAGTTATACAGGCCAACTGATGATCTAGTAAGCAGGCTTGGCAACCCACAACTCCTATGAAGCCAGGAGGGTGGTCTGGAGCAAGCCCCAAGGCCTCCCTTGGCCTCAGTTTCCTACCCATGCATTGGAGACACTGCCAAATGGTAAGGAAGACTAGCACTTAGCAAAGTTTGGTTTACAGCTTAATTGAGAATTTTACCTCACCCTTGCCCCTCAAATGAGGACTCAGTAAGCTTTTTGAAGCTTAAGCTCACCCCAAGAACAAGTCTTTTCTGTCCAAATGGGTCAGTACTTGTTCTATTTGTCAACCATAGAGCATCAACAAGCCAAGTCCATCTGTGAAAGGAACTACTTTCCTTCTTTTAAGCAGTATGTGGAGGGAGTGACAGAGTCCACAGCACAAAGGAGTAAAGTCCACCCATTCACCTACAAAGGAAAACACCGGCCAACTCCTTCTGGCCACACTGTGAGCCATGTGGGGTCACTTGGTCATCTCTTCCCAACCACTCATTAATCATCACCACAAATGCACTCTTTCCTCTCCTCAGAAGAGGAAAAAACCCACTAACCCAAAGGTTCTTTACATCAAAGTACTTTGTCATCCTCAAGAGTTAACCAGCTTGAGGTGCCTGGGTGGCTCAGTCATTAAGCAGCTGCCTTCAGCTCAGGTCACGATCCCAGGGTCCTGGGATCAAGCCCAGCTTCAGGATCCCTGCTCTGCAGGGAGCCTGCTTCTCCCCCTCTCACTGTGTCTCTCTCTGCCAATAAAATAAATAAAAAATAAAATTAAATTAAAAAGTGAACAGGCTGGATGAGTCAACAAAAATTTGTCTTGGGATTGTCAGTTTCTGCATTAACAGTTTAGATTCTGTTAATTAACTGATTATTATCCATTATTATTATTTTACCCTTGTATTTCCAATTTTAAATTTAAGTGCTAGTTCTGTTTTTTGTGGTGTTTTTTTAAAGATTTTAATTTATTTATTTGACAGAGAGATCACAAGTAGGCAGAGAGGCAGGCAGAGAAAGAGGGGAAGCAGGCTCCCCGCTGAACAGAGAGCCCGATGTGGGGCTCGATCCCAGGACCCTGAGATCATGACCTGAGCTGAAGGCAGAGGCTTAACCCACTGAGCCACCCAGGCACCCCTTGAGTTCTAGTTTTGTTCTCCAAGAGTCCCAAGATAATCATTCTCTCTGATGTAGCGCAGTGAACTGTTTAAGAGCCTGAGTTTTATAATAAAAAAACACTGACATCTTGCTTGGTTCCATTACTTACTACGTAACATTGGGCAATTAATTTTGTGCCTCAGTTTCCTCAACTAAAAAATGGGGATAGAGGGCACCTGGCTGGCTCAGTCAGAGAAGCATGAGACTCTTGATCTTGGGGTCATGAGTACAAGCCCCATGCTGGGTGTAGAAATTGCTTAAATGAATAAATAAAAACTTAAAAAAATAGTAAAAACAAAAGGAAAATTAAAAATGGGGATAGTAACAATATCTACCTGGTATGCTTATGCAATTGAAATAAATATGCAGTCTAATTCCCATCCTCTCCTCCTTCCTTTAACAGTAAAACTAATCGACACTTGCTTGAATCCAATATTCTCTCTCAAAGAGGAATGGAAAACCATAAACTTAATTTTCATTTCAAAAACCTTACACGCTTCTAATGTGTTTGGTGCTTAGAATGTGAAAAGGCAGTCAAAATATAAAGGAAAAATAAATTACCCATATTTATACAATCCAAATATTTCCCACCATTAACATCTGAGTATTACTTCCTTGAGATTTTTGACACAACTGGAAATTGAAAGGTGTTTCATACAGTCAGATCAGTTTATATACAATTTTATATTCTGCTTTTTCATGTTGCTAGGTATTTTCCCATGCCATCAGAAGCTCTTCCAAAATACAAAACAAGTCTTCCAGAATGTCCCTATCAAACTCAATGCTGTACTATTAGGAAAGATAGCTAGGTATTTTGGCTCTTTCTTTGGTTCTGATCTGTGCTTTTTACCTGAAAATATTCCATAGAAGAATATTTTACCTGAAAATATTCCAGATGGCTCAGTCAGTGGGGGGGCCAGGGGAAGAGCCTGCTTCTCCCTCTGCCTGCAACTCCCCCTGCTTATACATGCTCTCTCTGTCAAATAAATAATTTTTTTTTAAATATAAATTTAAATAAATAAATATAAATATCCCAGGGCATCTGGGTGGCTCAGTTGGTTGGGCGTCTGCCTTAGGGCTCACATCATGATCCAAGGGTCTTGGAATCAAGTCCCACATTGGGCTCCCTGCTCTGCAGGGAGACTGCTTCTCCCTTTGCCTCTGCCGATCTCTGTCTCTCATGAATAAATAATTAAATAAAACCTATTTAATAAATAAACAAGAATATTCCATATAACCCAGAAGCCCATAAATGGAAAAATGAAAGCCCCAAACTCTCAGCTACTCTGAATTTTAAGTCCAACTGTTCTGACTAACGCTGAAGTGTATAATATGGTGTAATTATACAGCTCCTGCTCTAAACACTTCCATTTGCCCTACCAAGTTCTTCCCCATGGTATCGTTAACCCCATTTTACAGATCAAGAAACTAGTACAGCAGTGATGTGATTCATCTAAATATAAATTATCTGGTTACCAATCTGAAAACAGAATCCAGGACTCCTAATATTTACCGCAATATTACAGATCTGGGTGAGGCTCTTGAGGTCATTTGATAAAACGCAAATGTTAGGAATTCTGATGGCTCTGCAAGGGTCCCAACATCAGTTTGGGAACACCTTGGTAATCTAAGGACATCCTTCCAGAGGTGTAGGAAAACTGATCTGACTAAAGACCTCCGAGCATGTTTTGCAGGCACTGGCACTGGCCAGCCAATCAGACGGTCTAAAATCACAGGTGGGAAAATGGAGACAGAGGAAATTAAAACACACAACCCCAACAATCTCTGATTAAGACTAGTATTCCTCTCCCACCTCAGCTCACCTCAAATGAAGCCAAGTAGGCAAAATTTCCACATCAACTAACAGAGGAACGTGGGAACTTCACTGCTTCTAACAGAAAGGGAAATATTAGGAGGGGTAGGGAGATGATGATGAAGGCAGAGACGAAATGAACACCCAATCCAATGCAGCTGAAGAAATATTCATGGCACAGTATCTGTACATGGGTCATCCCAAGGCATGTAACAGGTCACACATGCAGTGCTGGCTCAGGCACTTCCCAAGCAGTTTACAGGAGCTTGGAGTCCTTACCACTGGAGATGCCAACTCCATAAAGCCTGCCTGGTTTGACATGGTCAAATCTCTGTAATCAACAGACAAAAATGTCCATGCCGAGTATTAAAGCAAAACAGGGAGAACATTCTTGCTCATACTCATTAAAGCACAAAAACCATACAACCCTGCGATTTTTAACCCTTTTACTAATGTACAGACTATGCTAACACAGAGACGTATCAGAATGTGAAGTCAGCCAACACCACCCATCTCCAAATTAATAATTTCTGGATTTGACACAGATGGGACAGGAAGGCTGCAAAGTCTGCTAAACCAGATTATGGCTCCAGAGTTTAGGAGTCACCACTGCACAGCAGGAAGATACACTTAACTCTACGAGGACAAGTAGTAACAGTATGCACCTAAAGGGACACCTGGCTGGCTCCATCAGAAGAGCATGTGACTCTTTTGGGGTTGTGAGTTCAAGCCCCACAATGGTAGAGGTTACTTTAAGATCTTTAAAAAAAAAAAAAAATGCACCCAGAATTAACACTGATACGGCTGTATTTACTTATGATCTTGCACCTTTGTTTGTTCTCTCTTTCCAAAAGTCAAATATAGGTTAACTACAAATCACATAATGGGATGGATTTGATAGTGCAGATTCAATGGAAATGGACATCTATACAAGCAGACTATCTGATGCCGAAAAGCTGTTTCCTTCCCTTCCCTGCGTATTTACCGGTACAAACTGAATTTTAGTAAAGCTATCTTTTGGGGCACCTGGGTGGCTCAGTTGGTTAAGTATCTGCCTTTAGCTCAGGTCAGTCCTTGGATAGAGCCCCACGTTGGGCTCTCTGCTCATCAGGCTCTCTGCTCAGCAAGAGCCTGCTTCTCCCTCTCCCTGCTTGTCCTCCCGCTCTATCAAATACATAAAATAAAAATATTTAAAAGGGGGGAGCACCTGGTTGGCTCAGTCATTAAGTGTCTGCCTTTGGCTCAGGTCATGATCCTGGTGTCCTGGGATCGAGCCCCACATCAGGCTCCCTACCCCATAGGAAGCCCGCTTCTCCCTCTCCCACTCCCCCTGCTTGTGTTCCTTGTCTTGCTGTGTCTCTGCCAAATAAATAAATAAAAATCTTAAAAAAAAAAAAACTCTTTAAAAAATATATGTATCTTTCAAGACAGGTAAACACACAATTACAGATTTTTTTTGGCTTAAAGACTATAATACACTGAGTTGTTTCCATTTAGCTTACCCCTCTCAGTTACTCTCCTCTTTATGGGCCTTGCTTAATGTGGAACTTGCTCTGATGAGGCACAGTACTACCATCCTCCAAACACAGGTTAGAAGCACAGGTCCCTACGCCCCTACAGTCTACTACAGTTCTTCTATGTCAAATGGTGACAGCATCCAAAAACTAGCACAGGCTCAAGCCACCCTCCCAGAAGCATGCTGTCCCCAGACAAGGGCACCAGCAACCCCGCTGGTACTTCACTGGTCATTCTCCACCCACAACAGAAGACTAGGCTTGGGATTCTGTGTTTTGTCAACACATCGAAATCTAAGTCTTCTGAAAGGCTTATTAAAGAGTTAAGACTGGTTAGCTAGGAAAAGAATAATTATAGGAACTGACTTCCTGTTCCAGAAGGGAAAATAAATTAAGCTAATTCAAGGTGGCTCCCAAATCCAGAACCAGAAGCAAGCCAGGGGTAGGGGAGGGGGAAATCATAGGCAAACACCTAGGCTTATAGCAGTGTGGGAAGTAACAGATTCTCAAAATCCACAAAAGGCCAAAGAGAGGCTTCTGTTTCAGATGGTTAGTTCTAAAATTTGTTCGAAATGAAACTTCAGGGGCACCTGGCTGGCTCCATCAGCAGAGCATGCAACTCTTGATCTCGGGGTTGGGAGTCTGAACCCCACATTACATACAAAGATTACTTAAAAAAAAAAAAAAAATAGTCTCCATGATTCTTCATACCTTCATTACACAAAGTTTAAGGAACTTGAAAGCCCAAGCCAAAATTCAAGAACTAGGAAATAAATGAGAATCCAAACACTTTAACCTAACTCCTATACAATTTGTCAGACATTAAATATTCTACTTATAAATACTTTTGAATGGGATTAGATCTATTAATAATTTAGTGACCATTTCCCATGGCAGTAATTGATACAATAGGGTTGTTTTAACGAAGTAAAAATGTACCAGTAACCAGCAATAACCTTGGAAGAAACATTTTACCAGATTTACATTAACAGGTTGGAGAAATTTATTCAAAATAAATCAATCAGGGGGCTGAAAATAAGAAAGAACGCAAAGAGGAAAAGAAAATGTAAGGACGGGAGAAGTAGGAGATGATCAAAAAGACCCTTTTAATATAAGCCATTTAGATCTGTACCCTCAAAAGCTCAGAAGACTATGTGGCATTCTTCATTTAGTGAATTAATTGAGACCAGATCAGATAGATTCCCTACATCCCACATTTTTAACTAATCTACCCCAGATATCAGCCTTAGATGGGCAATGAGAAAATTAATGAACAAAAGGTAAGCCTTTTAATGCAGGGGCTGGGGGGTGGGAGGGGAGTAGTCAGAAAGGTGTCATAAACAGGGTGTCATGATTTTCTGTATAAAGCACTTAAGGCAGGGGCACCTGGGTGGCTCAGTGGGTTAAGCCTCTGCCTTCGACTCAGGTCATGATCTCAGAGTCCTGGGATCAAGCCTCTTCCTCTGCAGAGAGCCTGCTACCTCCTCTCTCTCTCTCTCTCTCTCTCTCTCTCTCTCTGCCTGCCTCTCTGACTACTTGTGATCAGTCAAATAAATAAATAAAATCTTTAAAATAAATAAATAAATAAAATAAAGCACTTAAGGCAAAAGTGGAATTTTGTGACTTCTAAAAAGGGAATACTGCAAAAGTCTGGCTTCAACATTTCTCTCTACCTCAACAAATTTTAGGTACTGAATTTTATGACAATTCAGAAGGGATAATTTTTGATGGAGCTTCTAACAGTGGTTCAGGAAGACAATCACACATGTAAACTTAGTAACAGCAAAACGCTCTCCTGCTCAGGGGAGAGGAGTGATATGTTCCCTTTTGCAGCTTTCTCTGCTATTGATAACATACTTAAGACATAAAAGCATCACAAAAAGACATTTTCTTTTTTTTTTTTTTTTAAGATTTTATTTATTTATTTGAAAGAAAGAGATCATAAGTAGGCAGAGAGGGAGGAAAGGAAGCAGGCTCCCAGGACCCTGGGATCATGACCTGAGCCCAAGGCAGAGGCTTTAACCCACTGAGCCACCCAGGCACCCCAAGACATTTTCTTTCTACTATAAATACAAGAGTTCAAAGACCCTAAAATATCTAACTTGTCAAAAAATTAAACCCAGATCAAAAAAAAAAAAACTAAATATCATTATAATATTTTCCTAATATTCTGCACTAAATAATTTTGTAGGCTCAGACTCCTGTAAAGAGCACGCTTGTTTTTGAACCACACCCAGCAGAAATAATTAAGATCCTCTTTGTGTGGTTCAATTTTTATTTTTTTTCCTGTCTTCCTCCACCACTGGTTGAAAGAGCCAAAATGTGTATTCCCCACACTATCACAGGAAACAAAGCAAGGGAATTCCATCTAAACTGAAGGATGTTAAATTCCCAGGCACAGCCAAGCAGGATGTCAAAAGTCATACCCCATATGTGGCCAAAGAAAAATACTATTAATATATTTATAGCTAGAACAAATAACTAGAATTCAAAAGCTATAACCTGATGAAAGATGAAGAGGCATTAAATTCAGAAGTTTTTAAGCCTAAACGCGGGTGCGGTGCTGGTGACATCCAAGCTCATCTGCAAAATAAATATGGTCTAATAACTAACTAACTAACTAACTACATACATACATACATACATACATAGGGTCTAACAAGTCATTATGCTCTTATCAGTGCGCCCCCGACAGGACGAGCCCTGCAAAGGTCTGCAGGAAAGCCACGGCTCACTTGTTTCAAGCCAGAGTAACAAAATAGCCTGAGGGAGCAGGCCGACCTCACCAGGAGAGGTGTGCTTTGTGCAAAAGGCAAGTCACGATGATGAAGTTCTAGAACCTAGGTGAGGTTCGGTGGGCTGAGGTCGGAAGCCAATGACCAAGAAAGAATTCTTGAGACATCTTGGGTGCAAAATGGTGGTTTATTAAAGCATGGGGACAGGACCCGTGGGCAGGAAGAGCTACTGCCCTGGGTTGTGAGAGATGGCAGGTTATGTACCTTGCGGTTGGGGGAAGGTGAGGGGAAAGGGAAGTTTCAACGGAGCTTTCATATGCTAAAGAGGGCCTACTTGATCAATGTTGTCTTTTGGCAAGCCAATCAAATTTCTTCTATCAAGCGACTTTGTTAGTGAGATTTGGGTTTAGAGGAAATTTAACTTTATTTAGGGCTTGAGGAACTGAGTTAGTTGCCTCTGGAAATTGTGCTATTGATAAGGTAAGTTCTTTGTAGATCTCTAGGACATTTGTAAACCAAGGGAGACTCTGTCTTGCAGGATTGTGATCTCTGCAAGTTAACTATTTGTTTCTCGTTTATGGCAGTCAGGGGTGCCTGAGGAATGTCACACACATTACCAAGGGGAGCAGGTGGAGAGGGGGTGCAAGGTGCCAGCTTTTGCTTTGTCTTCAGCCAGCCTCCTGCTCTCTCATCATTCCCCCCTGAACAATTTTGACCCTTAAATCTTTAAGGTAGTTGAAGGTGGAAGGTCTCATCTTCTGTAACTTCTTCCTGCTGAATAGGGGCATAGAGCTGTCCCTACCTACTTGGGTCAACATTGATCATTGGAGGAACGTATAGGGGAGTTACGAAAGGTGGAGGCAGCTGAATCCAGCACTGACAGTGAAGAGGTGTCTCTGTGCGTGGTCAGGATCATCTGTCGTGGTGTAGTCACTGCAGCAATGGAGTCTTGGCACCAAGTAGAGAAACACTGAACAAAGCAACATATTAAGATTAATAAGGCTCTAAGAATGAGAAGCCCAAGAAAGAGATTTTTAATTGTTGGCCATAGTCCTCCTCCAAACCAGGAAGCTAACCAATCACTGAGAGAGAGAGAAGGATCTTGTAGAGCCTTAATTTGGGTATGCGGATCTTTTATTAGTCCTGTGACATTTTTGTGATAGTCTGGGATGTACACACAACATTCTGCTTTGATAATTGCGCATGTGCCACCCTGTGCTCCTGTCAGGACATCTAAGGCCATTCCATTTCGTAGGACTGCCTTGAGTATCTGTGATATTTCTATATTAAGTAGGGAGATGCTATTTAGTGAATCATTGAGTGCCTTTGTAGTATATTTATTAAGGGCTTCTACATGCCACATGACATCCTCTAGTCCCACAGATGGAACAAAAGTGGATGCTAAGTGATCATACCATTTAAAAACAGATCGTGTCCATCCTTGCTTTAAATTGGGGAAATTAGGGGCACCTGGGTGGCTCAGTCGGTTAAGCAGCTGCCTTCGGATCAGGTCATGATCTCAGGGTCCTGGGATGGAGTCCCACATTGGGCTCCTTGCTCAGCGGGGAGCCTGCTTCTCCCTCTCCCTCTGCCTTCTTGTGCTATCTCTCTGTCAAATAAATAAATAAAATCTTTAAAAAAAAATAAAAAATAAATAAATTGGGGAGATTAGCTGGAGTGGTGATGGTCTTAGTAATGCGCCCATGAATTCAGGCAAATCCTAAAGTACAGTGACCTATCCACCCTGGAGGAAGCCAGGGCCACAGGATAGTTCCACAAATCCAGTGGGTTCCGTTTGGAGCTGACCATCTAATGCCAGGTCGCCTTACCCAATCAGTAGCAAACCAGTCAGTAGCCTGGAGTACTATTATTTGGGAACACATTTCTAATGATAGCCATCCTAGATGTCGCGTGTTATTTGCCCAAGAATCATATGTATGATTTCTTTGTTCCTAGCATAAAACTGCCTTTTGACTGAGCTGTCCAATCGTGGGTGTGAGCCACAAATATGTATCCCAGATTTGATATACACCATCCTTAGTATAGCGATAAGGAGGGTTTTGTAACTTAGGCCCATATTTGATTGGGGAGTTAATGGCTTGACAGCAATCCCCTTTCCTTCCAAAGAGCTCCATGGGCATGTAGTACCAGGAAGGCATATTTGGATTCAGTGTTAATGTTTATATTTAGGCTTTGGCAACTGCAAAGTACTAGTGAGCACTATGGCATACCTAGCTTTTCTTATTTTTTTTATAAAAACTACTGTCATCAGTAAACCAACTGTCATTCGTATTTTTAACAGGGGCATCTTAAATCTGGCCAAATAGAGTAAGCAAGATCAATAACCTCTGAACATTTTTGCTCCACAGAGAAAGAAGCACAATGGTCAGGTTCAGGCATACAGGTAACTAGGTTTAAAGTCTGACAAGTTTTAAGTATTATTTCTGTCATATCTGTAAGTATAGCCCAGTATTTAATAAGTTGGCCTCTATCATCCATTGGTGGCCTTTGGCTTCTAAGACAAATCTGGACCTGATGTGAAGTCATTACAGTCAGGGACTGTCCCATAGTCAGCTCTGAGGCTCTTTTTATGAGGAGGGCTGTTCTATGCTTCGCTAAAGCATCTGTTTGCAATTGCACCTCAACAGAGGTGGCTTCTAGAATAAATATGACTAAGGGATGAAACCATTAAGTAGCCCTTTGAGTGGTCCAGCCTTAACAATATCCTGAATACAGAGGATCACTGGCGAGTGAGAGAAGACTTGTCAAGAGATAAGGGGAGTCCCCATGCATCATCCAATCCAATGATAAAGAAAATGGAGTCATCCATTATCTCCACAAGTCCATAGTTAATCCTATGGAGTGTGGTATGCTGGCTTTTAGGCAGTTTCATTATTCCAGCCACACACAAGGTGATAGTTAAGTTATACAATTGTAGGGGAATCAATCCCATTTTTCCAGTTGTTTAATCATGTGCCATGAGGTCTTGTTATTATCCCCACAAAATAAAAAAGCAAGAAGATCGTCTAAATGAGCTATTGTGTAACTTTTCTGAAGTTTACCTCAAATTGTTTAGCTTAGGTAAACACACACTTAAAAACAATCAAATCTAGAATTTAACATCCATAAAGGTGTTATTAAAACATAATTTTTCTCTCTAAAATTACCCTCATTTCCAGAGACAGCCAAATCAGGACTTATTTATTTGAGAAACAAGTCCATTTTTAACAAACTTGGCCTATTATTTACATAAGCTCAGCAAGAACAGTGAGTGTGATCATACAGATCTTTTAGGATAAATGTTGCTGGAGCTTCTTATAAGGAATCTCTAGGTTGAACTTTTAGTAGCCTCTCCGGGCCAGAAGCCAAGCCACGTACTTGCCATCAGACATGCCTGCAATACCTGTCAATTTGGGCGAATTCTTCTTCCTGAGGTTCCCAAAGTATCCTGCCAGGAAGTGACATTCTTTACTCACCTGGTGAGGTTGCTGGGAACTCTGTAAGCAAGGTATCAGGCCAACAGTCCCAAAGGGCTTTATGGCTCCAGGTTTCATAAAGTCAACCTTAGTTCCTTAAAGCTGTCTGGTCATATCTGAGTCTATGCATGTCTTTCTCAAATATGACATTCCAGTCAAAGCCTTGGTAAAATAACCAGTTTCCAATGGTGTCCTGTTACAAGGAGAACAGATTCTTATTGAACTTATGCAAATGACTGATTGCCATGGAAGAAAAAGTAGTTACTGAGACCTTTTGGTTTCAGAGGGTTCAGATAGAAAAGTTGAATGGTTTGATTTGTTTGCAAATAAATATTTTACATCTCTGTAAGTTACAGATAACTTAAGAAAAAGTATCCCTATTCTGTAAGAGCAAACATTAGAGAACCAGCAATGTTTAAAATAAGACAAAACATTAAGAGACACAACACTATAATCTTTTAGTTCATTTAGTCCCATGTTACTAAATCTGGTGAATGCAGCTTTAGTTAGTTTTGGAAATTCTTACCCATTTCAGTTTTAGGATTTTCAAGTATATCAAATATCTATATTTGTCCTGAAAGTCCTTTATATGAATCTCCTTGAAGATAAAACTCATTTTACAAGAGAATTAAAACAATTATAAATGACAAAAACTTGGAATGGATATGGTTAGAGCTGATGAGACATTTAGTTGGCAAGGAAATCAGGTTATTTCTGTGACACATAACATTTCCATTATTACAATATCAAATGATGATCTCTCAAAACATTAAAACTTTAGGAAGTGCATAGAATCTCTAGAATAGTTATAGTATTTTTCCAAATGTAACCCAAGGTTTATCACTGGTTTAGCAGTATTGCATGAGTAACTTAGCATACCAAGGAAAAGCCTGAGTTAAAGAGATTTACATCTTAAATCTTGTCAACATTTGCTAAAATCTTATAAAGTTTTAAAGCACATGCCTAAATATAATCAGGGATGTTAAACCCGTGATAAAACAAAACATAGAAACTGGGTTTTCTGGGCAGGCAAAGAGAAAACCATTTACATTTTCTTAACAGCAGATCAATTAATCTAAGAAAACTTTGTCCTTTTGAACAGAGACAATTTCAGTCTTATACCAATGTACCTTTAAAACCCATTCATTTCAATCTTAGTCCGTCCTGACCATAGCTAAAATTCCTTTTCTGAAGATTTCCCTTCACAAACCTTCTACAACTTTCCTTTGCATTCAGGTTTTGTCCCAAGTCATTTCCTTCCAAAAAACCATCTCATTTAGGACAAAATTACCTTCTCTTACCCTCAAGAAAATGTATTCCCATTCCTTAAATCTTTCTTACATATCATCTACTTTTCCACAGAGTTGTTTCCCTTATTTCCATCAGTCTTAGTTATACTAAGCAGAATTTTGAATTCTTTGAAATACCTTAACCTCTAGTCAGTTATTAATCAATTGTGAACGGTTATAACAGAATTCTTTAGATGCCAATTTATGAATCAGTTAATCACAAAACATGTTTACCAACAGATTTAAATACTCTTAGTTTCTTTGCAGTAAGAAGTCAAAAGCACAAACCTATATCCAGTAATTAATGACTTAGCATTTTATCCTATCTAGAAAAAACCTAGATGTCTAACAAATTTAATCCCATTTGTCATCCAAGCAAAACTTTAAACTTTCAGGTTACCAAAGACTTTGAAAGCTATCTCAGCAATTACCCATTAAAACTTTGAGACAGACAATTAACCATCAGTTTAGTCATTTCTTTGCTAACATTTCTTTGCTAACTCTGCCTTTCCTCCTAGGAGCTAAGACCCTACGCTGCTGTCCTTCAAGATCACAACTAAGAGAAGACACAAGTTAAAGGATGAAGATGTTTTACATCTCTCTCTACTACAGAATGAAAAGACCTAAGATGAGCTACAATTCTGAACCTCACTTGATCTCACAAGTGTATCCGGTGTGCTATGAAAGCTGTTTTGTCCATGTGGAATGTAACTTACACATTTAATAAAACCTCTTAGTAGTGAGCTCTTTGTTAGTTTTTGATTCCCTGTCCCTCACTCCCCAAAGCAATGTACCTTTTAAATGATATGCTGTCTGCTACTACAGGTATATACATAATACTAAAATAGCTTTCTACATTTCTCCAACACTTGTTATTTCTAACATGGCTAATAAGTTCTAATAGGTGTGAATTTGTGCCTTTTGCTATACCCGAATACATTTTATATTGTATAGATCTTTAAGTTCTCCATGAGCTAGCCTGGCTCACTCACACAAGGATTCGGGATGCACTCAGTTCCATGTCTGTCTGCCTGATATCACTTTTAGGTTTAGCACATCAAAATTTAACTCCCTTTGGATCCACTGAAGTATCTCATTGTAACCTTCATCCTACACTAAGGTCAGTGGGTAAAGACATATTTTTTTTTTTAAGATTTTATTTATTTATTTGACAGAGATCACAAGTAGGCAGAGAGAGCTGAGGAAGCAGGCTCCCTGCTGAGCAGAGAGACCAATTCAGGGCTCCATCCCAGGACCCTGGGATCACTACCTAAGCTGAAGGCAGAGGCTTTAATACACTGAGCCACCCAGGCACCCTGGGTAAAAACATATTAAAATCAGAAAGCTATCAAGAATTTCTAGTGTTTCACTAATGCAATACTAGAATTGATGTAAATTTTAAGGCATCTTTTTAAGCTAATGTAACTTTGCCTCACAATTGCCTTAAGTATATTTTGAGATTGCTAACTCCAGCTTTAGGATTTCTCATTTAAAAAAATAATAATAATGTATAACAATGAGCTTTCTGGGGCACCTGGGTGGCTCAGTTGGTTGGGCATCTGCCTTCAGCTCAGATCATTATCTCTGGGTCCTGGGATCAGGGCGGGGTCAGGCCTGAGGCCCCTGTTGGGCTTCCTGCTCAGCACAAGGTGGGGGGTGGGGGGGTGTATGCTTCTCTCTCTCTCTACCCCTTCACCGCCTCCTCATTCTTGCTCTCTCTGAAATGGATGAGTAAAATCTTTAAAAAAGGGGTGGGGGGGTACAGTGTGCCTAGTTGGCTCAATCAGCTGGGCATCTGCCTTTGGCTCCAGTCATGATCCCAGGACCTGGGAATCTGCTTCTCCCTCTGCCTTTGCCACTGCTCGACTTCTCTCTCTCACTCTCTCTAATAAGTAAATAAAATATTTTAAAAAGATAAAACCAACAACAATGAGCTTTCCTTGTTGAAATCACTCTCCCAGGACACAAAAGTATGAAGGTCAGGTTTTTGTTTTTTTGTTTTAAATAAACTCTACCCCCAAGGTGGGGCTCAAATTCACCACCATGAGATCAAGAATTACATGCTCCACCATACTGAGCCAGCCAGGCAGCCCCTAAATATTCGTTTTAAAGAGCAGACCAAACAAAAAGCTAAATATTAGGTAAATGCTTACTATTCGTATACTTTTCTTATTTTTTTAGTGGGGGGCACAGGGAAGGGGTACAGAAGAAGAGAATCCCAAACAGACTCTGCCCTGAGCACAGAGCCAAACAGACACGATCCTGAAAGCCTAAGATTTCTCCTTAGATTATGAACCCCACTGAAACCAAGAGTCTGTTTCAAGAGTCAGACACTTGGGGCACCTGGGTGGCTCAGTTGTTAAGCATCTGTCTTTGTCTCAGGTCGTGATCCAAGATCCTGGGATTGAGCCTGGCGCTGAGCTCCCTGCTCCACCCTCGCCCTCACCCCCTGCTTGTGTTCCCTCTCTCGCGGTCTCTCTCTGTCAAATAAATAAATAAAATCTTTAAGAAAAAAAAAAAAAAACAAGAGTCAGACATAACTGACTGTACCACCCAGGAGCCCCATGCCTACCATTCATATTAAATTAATTATATAATGTGTTCCATCACCAAATTCTATGTATGAATTTTAAACCAAATGTAGTACCTTGGCTTTATTTGCATTCCATGGGTTTCTATATTTATATGAGCATCTCTAAGAAATTGGATTTTTTAAAAGTTTTTATTTATTTATTTGACAAAGACAGACACAGCAAGAGAAGGAACACAAAACAGGGGGAGAGGGAGACAGAGACGCAGGCTTCTTTCTAAGCAGGGAGCCAGATGCAGGGCTCGATCCCAGGACTCTGGAGTCATGCCCAGAGCTGAAGCAGACACTTAAAAGACTGAGCCGCCCAGGTGCCCCCAAAGAAATTGCATTTTAAGAACTAAAAATATGACCACATTTTCATCATTTCTTATTTTATTAAAAAATATAATTTCATAGAAAAATATAATCTATAACTTTTTTTAAGAGGATTTTTTTTTAAAGATTTTATTTATTTATTTGATAGAAGACACAGTGAAAGAGGGAACACAAGCAGGGGGAGTGGAAGAGGGAAAAGCAGGTTTCCTGCTGAGCAGGGAGCCCAATGCAGGGCTCCCATGTGGGGCTCC
>NW_019154144.1:11930799-11935938 GCF_002288905.1 Enhydra lutris kenyoni | reverse complement strand
GTGGGGCTCAGTCCCAGGTCTCTGGGACCATGACCTGAGCTGAAGGCAGACACTTAGCTGACGTTGCCACCTGGGTGCCTCCCGTCAGCTTATTTTTTAAATTGATTTTCTAAATGATGGGTTGGCATTCATAAAGGCATGCAAATAGGGGAGCATCAGTTTCTCTGAGTGATACCTAAAACCTAGGAAGTTTGAAAAAGTATAGGCTATTGTCAGATTGAAATTGGACTTGGTATATAGTATGAAAATAATGTTACAGAGGTGCCTGGGTGGCTCAGTCATTAAGTGTCTGCCTTGGGCTCAGGTCGTGATCCCAGAGTCCTGGGATGGAGCCCCACATGGGAGCCCTGCATTGGGCTCCCTGCTCAGCAGGAAGCCTGCTTCTCCCTCTTCCACTCCCCCTGCTTGTGTTCCCTCTCTCACCGTGTCTTCTATCAAATAAATAAATAAAATCTTTAAAAAAAATCCTCTTAAAAAAAGTTATAGATTAAATTTTTCTATGAAATTATATTTTTTAATAAAATAAGAAATTATAAAAATATGGTCACATTTTTAGTTCTTAAAATTCAATTTCTTTGGGGGCACCTGGGCGGCTCAGTCATTAAGCATCTGCCTTCAGCTCTGGTTATGATCCCAGGGTCCTGGGATCCAGTCCCGCATCAGGGTCCCTGCTTAGTGGGGAGCCTGCTTCTCCCTCTGCCTGCCACTCCCCTTGCTTGTTCTTCCTCTCTCTCATAAATCGATAAGTAAAATCTCTTAAAAAGGGGTGGGGGCTTCTC
The DNA here is from genome assembly GCF_002288905.1 of Enhydra lutris kenyoni. Classification (NCBI taxonomy): domain Eukaryota; kingdom Metazoa; phylum Chordata; class Mammalia; order Carnivora; family Mustelidae; genus Enhydra; species Enhydra lutris. The sequence continues at coordinate 11,935,159 of NW_019154144.1, read as the reverse complement.
TGTGGGGCTGGGAGCTCAGGAGCTCATGCCTGGTGAGAAGGGGCCTGCATCTGTCCAGATGGGCAGATGCCCTTTACGTGAACGTCTTTTCCTGTGGTCTGCCTCAGCGTCTCTTCGGGTACCCCAGGGACGTGGAATAAAAGTAGACCTGCCGGTATCAACCAATGATAATGGCTTACCCTCGTGTGCTCCTTTCCTAGCATGTGAAGTGTTCGACAGTTATCACTCCTCTGCTGTTGAGCGTTTTCTGAGCTCTGCCATGCGCAGAGCCTCCCCCAGCCTCCACAGGTCCTCCCTGGCCTTGAGGTGTCATCTTAAAAGTCACTTCCCAAGAAAGCCTTCTCTCCCTGCTTCGTTAAGTCATTTCTCCACGCTTACTGTCTAACACAACACTCTGTTTACTTCCGTTACGACATTCCCCATCCTGATCTCCTCAAGGGGAGAGGTTGTGTCAGCTTCTGTCATCTTGGGAGATCCTGTGCTCGAGACCTAGCATATCACCAGGCCCCAGAGAGGCGTTTATAAATGCTAGTTGTTGGAGGAGAGGAATGGACGAATGACACATGCTCGCAGAAGAGAGAAAAAGATTCCGTGGCCGTACGGTGTGATGGATGCCAAGGCCAGGAAATGGCTTGAGGGTGTAAAAGACAAGCATGTAATCAGACTGCACGCCTGCTGAAATATTTACTCCCTGCAGGCAGAGAACTGTCTCACGCCAGCACTGTCTGTGAGTCGCTGGGTAGATCTGCCAAAATCTAGGGTCAGAATTTGGAGGGCTCTCTGCTCACAGGTAGAGATAGGCTGCATTATCCAAAATCAGCTTTGTTCATAATAAACATAATAGTCTGGTATCCACATGCCATACTTTTCTTTTTTAATTTTTTTTTTTTTTTTTTTGGAAAGAGAGGGAGCAAGGGGAGGGGCAAAGGGAGAGGGAGGGAGAGAGAGAGAGAGACTCTCATGCAGACTGCCCGCTGAGCATGGAGGGGCTCCATCCCATGACCCAGAGCAGAAAATAAGAGTCAGCTGCTTAACTGACTGAGCCACCCAGGCACCTCTCCATATGCCAGACTTTTTATTGTTTACCTCATGAATGGTTCAGACCTTGGGAAGGGAAGAAGCACACTATTTGTTGCCCCCTTCTGTACTTTTTTTTTTTTAAGATTTTATTTATTTATTTGATAACGATCACAAGTAGGCAAAGAGGCAGGCAGAGAGAGAGGAGGAATCAGGCTCCCTGCTGAGCAGGGAGCCCAATGTGGGACTTGATCCCAGGATCCTTAGATCATGATGTGAGCCCTAAGGCAGACGCCCAACCAACTGAGCCACCCAGATGCCCTGGAATATTTATATTTATTTATCTAAATTTATATTTTAAAAAAATATTTGACAGAGAGAGCATGTATAAGTAGGGGGAGTTGCAGGCAGAGGGAGAAGCAGGCTCTCCCCCTGGCCCCCACTGACTGAGCCATCTGGGTCCCTTCTATGGAATATTTTCAGGTAAAAAGCACAGATCAGAACAAAAGAAAGAACCAAAATACCTAGCTATCTTTCCTAATAGTACAGCATTGAGTTTGATAGGGACATTCTGGAAGACTTGTTTTGTATTTTGGAAGAGCTTCTGATGGCATGGGAAAATACCTAGCAACATGAAAAAGCAGAATATAAAATTGAATATAAACTGATCTGACTATATGAAATACCTTTCAATTTCCAGTTGTGTCAAAAATCTCAAGAAAGTAATACCCAGATGTTAATGGTGGGAAGTATTTGGATTGTATAAATATAGGTAATTTATTTTTCCTTTATATTTTGACTGCCTTTTCACATTCTAAGCACCAAACACATTAGAAGCGTGTAAGGTTTTTGAAATGAAAATTAAGTTTATGGTTTTCCATTCCTCTTTGAGAGAGAATATTGGATTCAAGCAAGTGTCAATTAGTTTTACTGTTAAAGGAAGGAGAAGAGGATGGGAATTAGACTGCATATTTATTATTCAATTGCATAAGCATACCAGGTAGATATTGTTACTATCCCCATTTTAAATTATTTTTCCTTTTGTTTTTACTATTTTTTTAAGTTTTTATTTATTCGTTTAAGCAATTTCTACACCCAACATGGGGCTTGTACTCATGACCCCAAGATTAAGAGTCTCATGCTTCTCTGAGTGAGCCAGTCAGGTGCCCTCTATCCCCATTTTTTAGTTGAGGAAACTGAGGCACAAAATTAATTGCCCAATGTTACGTAGTATGTAATGGAACCAAGCAAGATGTTAGTGGTTTTTTATTATAAAACTCAGGCTCTTAACCACTTCACTCTGCTACATCAGAGAATGATTATCTTTGGACTCTTGGAGAACAAAACTAGAACTCAAGGGGTGCCTGGGTGGCTCAGTGGGTTAACCCTCTGCCTTCAGCTCAGGTCATGATCTCAGGGTCCTGGGATCGAGCCCCACATCGGGCTCTCTGTTCAGCAGGGAGCCTGCTTCCCTCTCTCTCTCCCTGCCTGTCTACTTGTGATCTCTGTCAAATAAATAAATAAATCTTAAAAAAAAAAAAAAAATAGAGGCCTTGAGTCCCAGCAAGGTTCACCAGCCCAAAGACTTCAGCGGATCCTCCCAACAGCCCCAACCCCCGTCCTGAGTTCCAGCGGGGATCCAGCCTCTCAGGAGTCCTCCGGGAACCTGGAGGAAGGGAAGCAACCCCGCCCGGGCTGGGCTCCCTGTCCTCCAGGTCCTCCAGCTCGCGGACGCGCGGGCTGGTGGTCCCGCGGCCTGCGCGGGGCCGAGCGCGCCGCCTCGGCCACGGACTTCCGCTTCCCCTCTGCCGGCCCGCGCTGCCCGCCCCCCGCCTCAGGGGTGCTGCGGTCCCCCGGGGTCTCCGCCCTTTGCGCTCCCCCGCGGAAGGGCGGGGCGGAGAGCCGGCTGGCAGCCGACGTGGGTGTTAAGCGGCCGCCCGGGCGGCGGAGGCAGAGCCCAGAGCCGGCGGCGAAGCCCGAGCGGAACGCGCGGTCAACTGGCGCGGCGGTGAGCGCAGCCCCACAACCGCCACTCCGGGGTCGGCGGGAGGGAGCGGGCCGCGGCAGCCCGCGCGCTGTCCACGCGCCCAGGTCGTTACGGGCGCCGTGGGCCAGGGCTTGCGCCGTCCCCGCGCCCAGGCCGTTACGCGCCCCGTGGGCCGGGGCTCGCGCCCTCCCCGCGCTCAAGCCGTTAAGGGCGCGGTGGGCCGGGGTTCGCCGGAGACTCCGGGGCTCCGGGGCCTCCTTTCCGTAGAGTCACCTGCCAGGAAGGGTGTCCTTTTTGCCCCCGCAGAGTGTCATCAGACTTCTGGGCACCGCGCTGTCCGTGCCCGGCCGGAACGGGGGCGGTTATGAATGGGAGACTCTTGCAGGTTGTTGAGCTGGAGTCCCAGGACATGAAAGTTGGAAGCGGTCTCCTTTGCGGGCCCTGCGGCCCCCCCCCCCCCTCGTTATCCAGAGCCTCAGAGCGCGAGTGCCTGGCGGCCAGAGGGGCCAGCATCACAGCACCTTGGGTCTGGCTCTAGTCTTGGGCGGGAGGGCGGCCAGCTTGAGCCTGTGCTGCAGTCTTCTCGCCCTTGGTGTTACCTGGTGGAGCAGACGGCCTCAGAGCGTTCTTCCAGGAGAGAAACTCATTTCCCCCAGAACAGAAGGTTGTGTGGCTGGCGATGTTGTTTGTCTCTCCTGGAGTCGGACCCACGTGTGCTTGCAGGAGAGGTAAAGGGGCGCTAAAAGGATTCAGCTTTTTAACTGGCTCAAGACTGAGTTTTAACTTGTGCTGTCCAGTCTTGCCTCCCCGAAGCCGAATGTATTTTTCAAGACTTCTTGAAGCCGCCTTCTTAAACCACACAATAATTTGAGTCAGTTGCTGAGTTAATCTGTTCGTTCCCATCACTGTTTATTTAGTATTTTAGTAATTCTATGAGTCGTTACTTGTGGGATTTGATGCGTTTACGTTTGGCTTACCGGAAGGGGTTAAATTCACATCGAGGACACATAGTAGGGTCTATGCCTTTCTTATAAACTAAGAAAGAAATGTTGGCACCCCAAGAACTCAACCAATGGCGAAGCCACATGAGTTGGGCCCTGTGTGACTCTCCCCACTTGCCTCCATTTTTCCTTTAAAATGCAGGGTTCGGTGCTTTTTGCTTTTCTTTTTGGTCAGGTTGGAATACTCTGGAATTAAGTATTGCTCGGTAGGCACAGACCCCAAAGGCAACACTTGAGTCCTCTGACTACTTGTATGACCTTGGAAAAGCTCTTGCTTTCTGGCCTCAGTTTTCCATCTGGAAAAAAAGAGATTGGATTAGGACCCTCATAGCCTTCTGTAGGTACAGGATGGCCA
>NW_019154144.1:11907625-11930789 GCF_002288905.1 Enhydra lutris kenyoni | reverse complement strand
ACCGGTTCAAGGTAACCCCGAGCTTAGAGCTTACTCCTCGGCTCTGTCTCTGTAGTCGGCTTCCCCGTTCTAATACCTATAAGCTCTGCGACACTCACACACCCCCGATCCTTCTGCAACCCTGCGGGACCTGAGGCCACACTGACCCCGCGTGGGCTTCACCCCAGTTAAGCCTCTGGAGCGATGTCCCTCAGCGGAACAGACTTTTAAAAGTCCTGATTTTGTGCTCCATTGCTCTGCTGCTTGCCGGGAGCCGGCCCCTCCCCCCGCGGTCTATCTTCCCGTCGCTTTGGATTCACTTCTCCGCCAGTCGTACCTTGCAGAAAGTGGTTGATTTTCTGTTTCTAGAGTTGCTGTTCTTCTTCTCTTCGATCTCCCGTTGGATTTGTAGGTGTTTGCAATCTTTAGATAAGCTATCTAGCTGATCTCCCGCTACCTGAAGTAGTCTCAGCCTGTTACTTCTCCGCCACCTTGACTCCTCCTCAAAAGCCGGTTCTTGAAAGAGTCTTTCTCTTCCCATCCTGAGGCTTGTGCTAAGATCAAGAGTAGGCAGGGAATTAATTAAATGTTGTCATTTAATTAACTATTGCACCCCAACAGGTGCATGGCAAGGCATGGACAACGCTGCTGAGGCCGAGTGTCAGAGATGAGGGTGACTGACAACTTATGAAGTGTGATTCCAGAAGGCCCAAGCTGTGGGGGGGCCTGGGAGGAAGCAACGGGTGTTAACCTGGAGGGCCAGGGTTTACAATCGGGGTGGACCGGGTCCAACACGGACATCTGAGGCCTGTCCCAGGGAAGACTGGCGGCCTTCCCATGCCTCACAGTCACAGGGACCATAGTGGGCAATGAGGGTGAGTGCACTGTGGGCGGCTGGCGGTGGGAGGGAGGAGCTTTGGGTAAGTTTCCCATGGGCATGCAGGGAGGGGGCTGTGGTCAGAGCTGGTCTTGTGTTTGCCTTATTCAATAGGCTGGCTTTCCCTTTCTTTATTTTTTATTTTTTAAAGAATTTATTTATTTACTTGTTTTTAAAATTTTATTTATTTATATTTTAGAGAATGAAAGAGAGAGAGAACACAAGCAAGGGGAGCAGTGGGTAGGGGGAGAGGGAGAAGCAGATTCCCTGCTGAGCAGGGAGATCAACCCTGGGCTCAATCTCAGGGTCCCAGGATCACAACCTGAGCCAAAGGCAGATGCTCAACTGACTGAGTCACCCGCGCACCCCAGTACTTTATTTTTAAATAAATTCTACACCCAAGGTGGGGCCCGAGCTCACAACCCCGAGATCAAGAGTCCCATGCTCTACTGACTGAGCCAGCCAGGGGCCCCAGCCTTCCCTTTCTTCCAGAGCCCTGCTCACATATGTTTTTCATCTAAAGACTGCTTGTCCTAAACACGGTGTTTCTAAGGGCTCTGGGAAGACTCAGGGAAGGCAGGAGAGAAGGCTCCAGAGGCTAGGGGAAGTGAGTGGGGATCTCTCTTTCCTCCCATGCTTTCTTGTCCACAGAATGGTTTACAGAAGGCAGGGTTGGAGCTGTGTGGATGGCACTGACTGAACCCTCACGGACTGTAGATACAAGACCAACTGGGGGCACCTGGCTGGCCCAGTTGGAGGAACATCCAACTCTTGATCTTGGGGTCCTGAGTTTGAGCCCCACGTTGGTTATAGAGATTACTAAAACATAAATAAACTTAAAAAAAAAAAAGAGGACTGACCAGTAGGGGATAAGAGGCCCTGAGGGAACTAAGGCCATGGTAGATTCCCAATCTTCTGAGAACCCCTCTAAATATTTCCAGAAGGGGGGGGTGCCTGGGTGGCTCAGGGGATTAAGCCTCTGCCTTTGGCTCAGGTCACAGTCTCAGGGTCCTGGGATCAAGCCCAGCATCGGGCTCATTGCTCAGCGGGAAGGCTGCTTCCTCCTCTCTCTCTGCCTGTCTCTCTACCTACTTGTGATCTCTCTGTGTGTGTCAAATAAATAAAATCCTTAAAAATAAAAAAAAGGACTATAAAAAATTTTTTTCCAGAAGGAATCTCAGCCCCTTTAATCATGCCTACAATGCCTGGGGCTAATCCGGCCTGCAAAGCACCTTTCTATGATGGTCTCAGTTGGCCCCCACAGTGGTAGGCATAATCAGTCCCATAAGGTGCACCATTATCATTCAGATAAGGAAGCTACCTAGAGGGCTAAGGGGTAGAGTGTGAATTTGAATTCAGGTCTTTTTTTTTTTTTTTTTTAAAGATTTTAAAAAATTTATTTATTTGACAAAAAGAGAGATCACAAGTAGGCAGAGCAGGCAAAGGGAGAAGGAGAAGTGGGCAGCTCTCCCGGGACCCTGGTATCAGGACCTGAACTGAAGGCAGATGCTTAACCAACTGAGCCACCCAGGCGCCCCGTGAATTCAGGTCTTTTAACTTCCCCTCTAGAGTTGAGTTGGTGAGGAAGGGTAATAAATAGTAGATTTACTTTTTTTTTTTTAATATTTTATTTATTTGTCAGAGAGACAGAGCACATGTGAGCACAAGCAGGAGGAGTGGCAAAGGGAGAGCGAGAAAGCAGGCTCCCTGCTGAGCAGGGAGCCCCATGTGGGACCTGATCCCAGGACCCTAGGATCATGACCTGAGCCAAAGGCAGACACCCAACTGACTGAGCCATCCAGGCGTCCCAAGTAGTAGACTTACTAATTAAGGATGCCGCGTGGCTTAATGGTCAAGGACAAAGACTCTGGACTCCCTCAGTTAGTATCCCAGCTCTCACACTTGCTAGCAGGTGGCCTTGTGCAAGTGACTCTACCTTCTGGACTCACCTGTAAGACAGTCAGACCTCCTCGCAAGGCGGTGAAGATGAAATGAGTTTGTACGGTCCAGTGCTTAGAACAATGCCTGGGGCTCGGTTTCCCTCTAATGCTGGCTGTGCCACTTGATAATAACCCCAGCATTAGCAGGTGGGTTCGAATGAGACTCTGGCTCTCAAATTAGTGTTTTATTTGCTTAACTGTCTTTCTGGGTTAGGGCCTTTAGTTCCTCAATGGAATATTAAAAATCTAACTTACACTTTGGAAAAACGTAGCTGATCATTTAGTCAGTATATTAGTTTGCTTGGGCTTCCATAGCACAGACGGCGGTGGGGTTCTGAGGGGTGTGGGGGTGAATAGGTCCTAGGGAGGGGACTGGGGAGGGCTTCAACAGCATTAATTTTCTCATAGATCTGGAGGCTGGAAGTCCAAGATGATCAAGGTGCCAGCAGGATTGTTTGCATGTTTGTTTGTGTTTGTGTTTTTGTTTTAAAGCCTCTTTCCTTTGCTGGCAGAAGGCCTGCTTCTCTCAGTATCCTCATATCATATGCCTCTGGGGTCTCTCCTGTGTCCAAATTTCCAATTCTTAGAAGAAAACTAATCAGATTGGATCTGGACCCACCCTAATGACTGGATTTAACTTAACTGCCTCTTTGAGGACACTATCTCCAAATGCAGTCACATTCTGAGGTTCTGGGGGCTTTAATACATGAGAGAGGGGGCTCAATTCAGTCCATAATAGATTCCTCAAGCAAAAAAAAAAAATAAAAAAAAAGAAATCCAAATGTGTTAACATCAATCAAAGAATGTGATAGGTGTCATTTAAAGGGAGAAGTTGAGAGCTTGGGAGCTGATGGTTGGTGAATGCTAGCAGGAGTACCGTCCCATGACCAGGAGAATGTTCAGGCATCAAAGTAGACTCCAGATTGTGGACTAGGTAGGATATCATGATTTAGAATTTTTCCCTAGCTTCTCTCTTCTCTCTCTCTCAGCTGGCTACCAGAAGCAAAGTGGTCAGGGATAGCAGAGGGAAATTAGTGATGACTGAGGAGAGCTACTTCAGGAAAACTGATGTCCCGTCCTTGTCACCACCTGCCCCCAACGCACACACACCTGTCCTACTCAAGAAAGGCCTGGGACTTACTGAGAGATAAGGGAGAGTGCTTNTACTCAAGAAAGGCCTGGGACTTACTGAGAGATAAGGGAGAGTGCTTTACCCATTATTACTATTTTTTAAAAGATTTATTTTTAAGCAATCTCTATACCTAACATGGGGCTCAAACTCACAACCCCAAGGTTAAGAATTGCACACTTTATTTTTATTTTATTTTTTTTAAGATTTTATTTATTTGACAGAGAGAGATCACAAGTAGGCAGAGAGGCAGGCAGAGAGAGAGAGAGGAGGAAGCAGGCACCCTGCCAAGCAGAGAGCCCAATACGGGACTCCATCCCAGGACCCTGAGATCATGACCTGAGCCAAAGCAGAGGCTTAACCCACTGAGCCACCCAGGCGCCCCAAGAATTGCACACTTTAACTACTGAGCCAGCCAGGCACCCCTACCTGGGGTATTAAAATTACTATTTTAATAATTTCTCCATCATGACCCATTTAAAAATAATTTTTCCATCATGATCAGTTTAAGAATTTATTAGCAAAGGCCCTTGCTAATAAAAAAGTCCACATCTTTAAATGTTTTGGGGTAACATTCTTACCTTGACTGCTTAATTTTCTCAAAAAAAAATTTTTTTTTTGTCTTTCAGGTCCACCTGATTTCTAAGTTAGGAGGTTTCCATGGTTCTCACCAACTTTTATTAGTGACTAAATTTGCTGTATATTTTCATTGGACTATAAAAATAAGGTGGCGATTTGTGATCTTTTAATAGAATCCTGGTGTGTACACATAGGAATGTGCATGCGCACACACACTAGTATACACACACACACACTGACACGTGATTTTACAGCACAGCTGCCAAGAATAACTTATCTAGGAATAACTGCAAAATCTCATAATACGGTGGTGTTTCTTGTTAGAAATAATTTGTCTATGTGAGCAGACATGAGTCCTTTTTAATTTTAAAAGTGAATATTAGAGTTAAGCTACTGATTCCTTCTTCAATAAACTGTAAAAATAGTCTTTAAAAAAAATCATACCTTAAAAAAAATCCAGGACTTAGAAGCCACTATATTCTATTTCCATTTAAGTAGAATACTTATTGTCACTCTTGTTCTGTAGGATTCCTTTTCTTTTTTTGAGAGAGGTATTTTGTAGGATTTTTTTGTTTGTTTGTTTTCTCTTCATGAGAAAGTCACTTGTCTTCAGTTTCTATGTTTCTTAGAAGCACATCTACCTGTTATAAAATATGTTGGAATGTCTGAGTGGGTTTCATTTTTAAGAATTTTACCCTAAGGTGCCTGGGTGGCTCAGTGGGTTAAGCCTCTGCCTTCGGCTCAGGTCATGATCTCAGGGTCCTGGGATCAAGCCCCGCATCCATCAGGCTCTCTGCTCAGCAGGGAGCCTGCTTCCCCCTCTCTCTCTGCCTGCCTCTCGGCCTACTTGTGATCTGTGTCTGTCAAACAAATTAACAAAATCTTAAAAAAAAAAAAAGAATTTTACCTTAAAGAACCACAGAAAACCAAAGAATACATTGTATCAGTTCTCTGTTGAAATTATTTTAGAGAAATTTTCTCTATTGTTAAGTTGGGCTGCCTTCTGTGATAACATTATTTGTTGAAGTTGAAGCTGCCAGTAACATCATCAACTAAACTCCACAAATGAGTCAGCTAACTTTATTTTTAACTGCTTTTTAATAGTCTACCGAGACTGTCAAGAATAATAGGATTTTTAAGGTCTTTATAGTAAAGTTTTTTTTTTTAAATTTTATTTATTTATTTGGCAGACAGACATCAGAAGTAGGCAGAGAGGCAGGCAAAGAGAGAGGAGGAAGCAAGCTCCCTGCCGAACAGAGAGCCCGATGCAGGGCTCAATCCCAAGACACTGGGATCATGACCTGAGCCGAAGGCAGAGGTTTTAACCCACTGAGCCACCGAGGCGCCCCTATAGCAAAGTTTTTATATTATCAGACCATATGAAGGTTTAGAATTCTCAAGTCCTTTTTTTTTTTTTTTTTTAAAGATTTTTTTTGTTTGACAGACAAAGATCACAAGTAGGCAGAGCAGCAGACAGAGAGAGAGGAGGAAGCAGGCTCCCTGTTGAGCAGAGAGCCTGATGTGGGGCTCGATCCCAGGACCCTGGAATCATGACCTGAGCTGAAGACAGAGGCTTTAACCCACTGAGCCACCCAGGCACTCCTCTCAAGTCCTTTTTATGTACTGCTTTCTTATTAACCTCATCTGTAGGCCATTGATAGGTAGTAAAGATCCCTAATTTGAGACTTTTAAATACTTGCTATGATATTCCATGGATATTACACACATTACTTCTGAATTCACAAAGACTCAGCTGGAATTGGCAAGCAATGTTCATAACGCTTGAATACGAAGGAGCCATGGTAGGATTTAGTGATTTAGAAATCATATGTTTACCTTCCTTAAAGTAATTCATAGTGTAACAAAAACCTACCCACGATGTTGTACCAATGTCAAAGAACAAACATTTCATCCCCGCTTCAAAGCATTTTAAGACATTATTTTAATCCTTATAATACCTTATTGAGGTATGTAGGTGGCAAGTCATACCGAGATAAAAATTCATAATGCAGAATAAATTGAACATTGCATAGGGAAGAAAAGAGCTCCTAGTTGATCATACCTTGTTGATTTTCAGCTTTTCTTGGAAGATCCATTGGTGATTTCCCTTTATCATATTTTGCATGTAGGGCCAACAAACATCAGGGTGGCATTCTTGATAAAAAGGCTGTCAAATCCATGTCTCTGCGGTTTCCTACTCCCTCAAGCCCTGTCTGGAAACAACCCCAGGGACACAGCCAGGCGGGCTTTCAGATTCAAGAGGAGGCATTCTGCTCCTTGTTCCCCTGAAATGTTTCCCCAGGCCCTGTCTATAATGAAAAGTGAAAACTCAGACCAAAACTCGGAAATATGGCTATTAAAGAAAAGAGATGATATATTTGGATGACTGACTGACCTAACTTGATTATTACACAAAGGCTGGCCTTCATCTTCAAATTTGCAGACTCCTACAGCAACAGGATGGATTGGGGACAGTTCAGTGGCTGACTAAAACGAGGCCATCTCCTGGAGATTAGAAAGCACTGAGGAGTGATTTTCCTTTTTGTGATTCACGGGCAATTGAAATGGTTCCTGGCTGAAAGGAAGGTAGCCACAGATAAGTTCTTCCGACTAATACTGACGGGTAGTCTGTGGTTTGTAGAGGTTGCCTATACTTCCTTGGGTTGTGAGACAAAAGACAAGAGAACACACTCTAAATCCTTAGCTGAAGAGAACTGGGGGGATGAAGACATTTCCACATGTAAGGACCTATTTTACTGTCCCTGCTCCCCTTCCCCCAGGGGACTTAAAAACAAGTCCCAGAAACCAGCTCCAGGTGTGGAGGCCAAGAAAAACAAGGCTGTACCCACCTTGAGTCTAGCCCTGATATAAGTACAGCCATCTTGGCAAGGCAAAAGCTGGCACCTTGCACTGTAAGAGTGGGTTAGCATAAGAATGGCCATCCTGAAGGCCGGGAAGCCATTTCAGTGAGCGTCCCTAACCAGCCCACGTGGCGCACGAAACTTGAGATAAGAGAAAGTAGCTAAAACCTAAGAAACAACTTAATCATATACCACCAGGGCAGTTAGGCGATGGTGCCAAAGAGACCAGATGTTAAAGAAAAACAAATAGTTAACTTGCAGAGATCACAATCCTGCAAGTCAGGAATCTCCCGTGGTTGGCAAATGTCCTGGTGATTTACAACAAAAAGGGCTATCTCTTCAATGGCCCAATTTCCAGAGACAAATGGCTCAGTTCCTCAAGGCCAAAGGTCGCCCTCCCCACCATAAAACTGTAGGAGGCTGAGGCAGAAGGAAATGTAATTAAGGTGAAAATTCTTCTAAACCTAAATCTCAACCGCCAGGGTGACGCCGGGGTGGCAAAAAGTTAAACAAAGTTAAACTGTCAAAGTGGGGTGCAAGTTATGTATGTAGCCATGAAGAAGTGCCTTGAAAATGCTATATAAACCCTTGGCTTTGAGTGCTCGGGGTCCTTGTTGAAACCCGCTGCGCCGGGAGGATACTTGGACCCCAGCTAGCTGGAGATAAACCTCGCTGTGTGACTTGCATTATCGAGAGTGTTCTCTAATTGAGCTGTGGTCGACTCCGTACCCTAACAGTCATTTTCTTTTCTTTTTTTTAAGATTTTATTTATTTGACAGACAGAAATCACAAGTAGGCAGAGAAGCAGGCAGAGAGAGAGAGAGGGACGCAGGCTCCCTGCTGAGCAGAGGGCTGGATGTGGGACTCCGTCCCAGGATCCCGGGATCATGACCTGAGCTGAAGGCAGAGGCTTAACCCTCTGAGCCACCCAGGTACCCCTCCACAGTCGTTTTCTAAAATGTTTCTGATAGCAGAGGTAGCACACCTTCTGATTCCTTTTGAGGTTGACTTTGAAATAGAAGGGAACACAGGATTTTATTTGTTTGACTTGTAATTTTGTTTACTGTCTCCAGAAAGGAGACCTGAAGGCTCTCACCAGCCCCCAGCAGGTTCAGCAATAGAGCTGGGTTTTAAATACTATAGGAGTAAGGCCTCCTTGAACTGTAAAGTAGATGTTCATATGTTCTCATCTAAACCCAAGCTTCTGAAACTCATAGGAAGGAAGGCTTTAAGGTAAAAATCCAATGCAAATAACCTTCTTTGGTGGGGAGAGAGCTCGAGCTAGCCGTTCAATTTGTCTTCAAGTGCTTTTCTTCAGCATAGGACGAGCTGTGGAAAGAGTTCCAGATAAGCCAACCGTTCCGGAAGGGCAGGTTGCTCTTATTGTATATGGTAGGTTCAAATAAGCAAGTGTTAATGGCTTGACATCCCCCACATCATTTGCGTTATACAAATGCAAATATCAGCATTATTATTGTTATTTATGGTCTATCTCTAGGCTTCTTCTTTAACATAAACTAAATTGGTTTCAGGCAGAGCCGGCTGCAACACCCCACCCCCGCCCAGACCCACCAGAAAAAGTCCAAAAGTCAATTTTCTGGGGGGGAAAAAAAATGGAATCATGGAATTAATCTCTGGCTAATTTCTATTTCTCTTTTTAAAATCTCCAACATTTTATGGAGGCAGAAAGTTAGTGTTAAACAGGAGACAAACTCTGGATTTTGATAATGGTAGGCTCAAGTCTGCTCATAAGTGGATAAACTTGTAAGGTAAGCCCTTGGGTCAATTGCTTAGGTCTTTGTACCTCAGTTTCAATTTCTGTAAAATGTGAATCTTACTATCTCCCACCTTATTTGGGTGGTTTGAGGGCTAATTCAGATGACAGCCATAAAATGCTTAGTCCATAATAGTAGAAAAAGTAGTTGTTTTTATTAATCCTGGGGCACAAAGAAATAACTTTCATGTATATGTTTGATTCTGGGTAAATAGTGATCTATGGTTTATAAATGAAAACATTTTGAAATAAGAAGTATATACTTACATTTGTTAATTTATGTAACATCTTGTTTCAGATCATACATAAATCTGAAAAACAGGAGGAAGGGATTTCACCAAGCCTAGTCTTGGACTGTGAAAAGAGTTTTTCCAGGTTGGGTTCTTCTAGAGTGCAGGCATGCAATATAGCTGTCAAATGTTCTGTTTTTAGTTTGTTGTTCAAACACAAAATTATCTAAAGCACACATGGCATCCTATGAGACAAATCAATTTTTCCTCCAGCATGATATCAGCGATGAGCTAATTAGAAATTCCATTTTTAAATGGTAAACCTTAGAATATAGAATATTTCAGTGTGTTCTAAAAGGCTGTATTTACCACCAAATAGAAACCTGATTTCCTGCAGAAATACTCACTATCCATCTATGTTTACTCTTTGGCACGACCGACTTTGCAGATGGGTGGGCCCTGTGAGTCAGCCAAATCTGAAATTTGATAAAACTCTTACCTCCTGTTTTCACACCGTAATTGACACAGTCGGTGACTATAGGTATCATTAAAAGCACATGTACTCTACACAGTCATTACCTCTTGTTATTGATTTTTATCAACCAATGATAAGCAACATGGTTATTTACCATAAAATGCAAACAGTTTCATCTTCATTCTTTTATTGCTGTCACAACTCTCTTGGGGGTTGCTTTCCAATCACATTTGACTTCCTTTCCTTACTAATGGTATGGAAATAGGGCAATTGGATTTAGAAAAAAAAATTTGTTGTAAAACAGCAATTAATTCTTACTGCTTAACTTGAACATTCATACATATTAGTTTTCCAAGTAAATAAGTAAAATGCCTCGTTAAACTTCCTTTCTGCCAAAAATGTACTACCATCTGTGTTCTACATGGCAGCATTTTCTTATTTAATACATATGTCCCCCCTTTTTTGGAAGCATGTTAAGAGTTTTAATATGACATGAAACAGAAATAAAATAGTGAAAACACATTGTGTTTAAGCAGGGATGCAAAATTCAGATTTGTGACATTCAAAGAATTTGGGATTTCATGTGCCATCCATGAATTGTATGGCAATTCCATGAGTTCTTAATGTCAGAAAAAATTTTAATGGTAACATTTGTACAGTTTGGAGTTTGGGAGAGTTATTTTATAGTCTTAAAGATAAAGACCTAGTGTTTAAAATAGGTTGAATTTGAGGGGCAGTTGGCTCAGTTGGTAAAGCATGCAACTCTTGATCTCTGGGTGGTCAGTTTAAGCCCCACATTGGGTGTAGAGCTTACTTAAAAAAAAAAAAATTTTTATTCAAAATAAATAAATAAATAAAATAAAGTAGGTTGAATGTCATCAAATAGTCTGAAAATCCCAGTTAGGAAAGGTACTGTCATGAGAAGCAATGCGATAGACCTCAGTCATGGCCCGAATGTTAATAAGTCCACGTTCTGGTCCCAGTGCTTCACTAACTGTACAGCCTTGGGCCAGTCATTTAAGTTCTTACTGTCTCTGTTTTCTGACCTGTAAAAGGAAGGGTTTGTGTTAGACCAATAATGATCACCTATAAATCCATCACCCAGATACAACCACTGCTAACATTTTTAGCTGACAGGAGTACCTTCTAATCTTTTAAGTATTGTTATCATCAGCATCGTTGCAATGTCATTACAAATGTTTTGTCCACTTTATTTGAAATGATCCCCTAAGTTTCTACCTTACAGATAAGTCATTATTTATTTAAACATTCTCTACTGTTGGTCATTTAAATTACCTACAAATATATTTCAGTATTCCTGTAGAGACCCACAAGCAGTCTCTCACTAACACTTCAAGTGAGGGAACAGAATTTGTGGAAGGAGACAAACATTGGCTCTTTGCTGGGGCGCCTTGGTGGTTCAGTGGGTTAAGCCTCTGCCTTTGGCTCAGGTCATGATCTCAGAGTCCTGGGATCAAGCCCCACATCAGGCTCTCTGCTTAGTGGGGAGCCTGCTCCCCGCCCCCCACCCTTCTCTCTGCCTACTTGTGATCTCTCTCTGTCAAGTAAATAAATAAAATCTTTAAAAAAAATTGGCTCTTTGTAACTGAAAATATTGATCATCTGGTTCATGACTGGCCCAATGCCTCTCTCTCCAGTTATAGGTTAGTAAGCATTGTCTTTCTTTGCGATAGGCAAATAAACTAATGTAGTTTGTGTCTTTTGTCCATCTGAAGCAAGATCATCTAAACTCCAAGGGCTGGTAGCCAGAGCTCATACTCCCAATGCCTGTGAACTGCACATTTATTTAGTTTTTCTACTTCACCTTATCATTTTTCTTCAAAATCGGTAATATTCCAGTTTTTTCCTGACATAGCATTCTTTGTACCAAATGCTCTGTGTGTGTGTGTGTGTGTGTGTGTGTATGTGTGATTCCTCCACATAAATATTGTTAATATGCACTGGTTATTTAAGAGTATCATTGGCGGGCACCTGGGTGGCTCAGTGGGTTAAAGCCTCTGCCTTCGGCTCAGGTCATGATCCCAGAGTCCTGGGATCGAGCCCCGCATGGGGCTCTCTGCTCCTCAGGGAGCCTGCTTCCTCCTCTCTCTCTGCCTTCTTCTCTCTCTGCCTGCCTCTCTGCCTACTTGTGATCTCTGTCTGTCAAATAAATAAATAAAATCTTAAAAAAAAAAAAAAAAAAGAGTATCATTGGCCCCGGGGCACCAGGGTGGTTCAGTCCTTGGGTGTCTGCCCTCGGCTCATGTCATGATCCCGGGATCCTGGGATTGAGCCCTACATTTGACTCTCTGCTCAGTGGGAAGCCTGCTTCTCCCTCTCCCACTCTCCCTGCTTGTGTTTCCTCTCTCCCTGCCTCTGTCTTTCTGTCAAATAAATAAATAAATGAATAAAAAATAAGAGTATCATCATCCTAACTCTGACATCAAAATCATATAAAGGAAAGTAAAAAAAAAAAAGTCATTTGTGAACTCAGGCAACTTGCCATCAAAATTAAGTACCCTGAGAAGCACAGTACCTGGCATATGTATAACAGGTGCTCTATACATTTTTGATGAAAGGATAACCAAATCCAAAGGAATTTATCCCTCAAGAAAAATGAGTGACTCCTTTTACTATTGCTAGAGCTACCACTCTAGTGTAGGTTTCCGGATATTGGCTTAAGAACCTGAAGCTGTGGTTTTTCAGATTATTTTCTAGGGGCAAAGTAAAGAAAGGCCAATTTAGGCTGATAGCAGTACCTCATAATAATTCAGACAGAATATCAGAAATGGGCAGTTCTTGGGGAAAGGGAAGGCAAAGTATGAAGCGAAGTGTCATAACTGAAAAATAAATGTCCAGACTTTTCACTTACTCATTAAATTGGACTTAAGGGGGTGCCTGGGTGGCTCAGTGGGTTAAAGCCTGCCTTTGGTTCAGGTCATGATCCCTGGGTCCTGGGATGGAGCCCCGTGTGGGGCTCTCTGCTCGGCACGGAGCCTGCTTCCTCCTCTCTGCCTACTTGTGATCTCTGTCTGTCAAATAAATGGGTAAAATCTTAAAAAATAATAATAAAAAAATAAATAAATTGGACTTAAGTTATCTATTTTGACAAGTAAGAACTTAAACCAGAGATCGGTATGCTGGTAGTGAGGGGCAAATGCAGAAGTTTCTGCCAAGGAACTGATGGAAAGGAACCATCCCTCAGTCTTCCTGTCAAGGGTGGTGTGATAACCACTCCGAAAAACAGGCAGAGGAAAGAACACCATATAGGTTTGTGAGATGGACTCTGTGAGGATAAATTTCCTTTTTCAGTTTAATTGTTCTTACCTGACATGAAACATTTTTCTTCCCAGTTGGGATATATGCACCAGCTAGTAAGCGATAATCATTAGTATCTGCCTTCCAAGCAAACAGCTACCACAAAAAATACTAAAGAAATGAAGTTTTTTCTCTTAAACAGAGCGAGTGCCAATCTAAATACTTTGGCAATCTTTAAAGAGAGAAAACATTTGTATTTTCGACTAAAAAAACCCAAATCACTTCTTTTGTAATCTTTTTTCTTTCATTTTCTTACTGTCACTCTCATCTTTTTTGTGTCTGCTTTTTCAGTCTCCCAAATCCAAAGTTCGATTAGTTCAGTGGAGTTCATCCAACTAAAATTACTAAAATCTGTGTGGTGGACTGGAAGGAAATATACTATCAAGTTTTAGAGTGGTTATCACTATACAGGAATAGCAGATATTTCTTATTTTCTGTTTGTGTTTTGAAGCGATTATTGATGGGAAAGCAGAAAATTCCAGCCATGGCAGCAGCACTCACTTCTGTGTGACGTTGGGCAAATCAGCCTCTCTGTGCTTCGATTTCCTTATGGAGAAATTAAAGGAGGCTACCAAGGTGATCTCTGTCTACTTTCAATTTTAACATTCTGTGGATCTAGCTGAAAAGAACCTTTAGCGATTAGCTTGATAAAACTCTTATGGAATGCAATTTGACAGTGTGTCTCAAAATTGCAAATGCACTTAACTGCTGACCCAGTGATCTCTTTTCTGGAAATTCCTCCTGTGTATATACTTACACAGATGCAAAATGAGTTATGTATGGTTATTATTATGGAATAGCTTGTGCAAGCTGAAGATTGGAAACAGGCCAAATGTTCACCAGCACCCTAAGGTTCAGTAAGTAGAGTAGGCAGCTGGAAGCTAGAAACACCTTAAACATACGTTCAGTGATTTTGGAATTGTTGTGTCAGGGACGTTGGCCTTCTAGGTACTCTGTGCCTACTTCAAGTCAAATTTCATAACAAGGCCAAAGAAAAGCAAACTACAACACTTAAAACAATTAGGCAGGACAGTTCAGATTTCAAGGACCTGAGGAAAGTCTGTAAGAAAACTTCCTTCACCAAGTACTGTCCTCTCATTGAAGCCATGAAAAACTGGAATTGAAAGGAAGGCAAAGCCAAATTTGCAGCTGGTTTCCTTTGCCAAGAATGATCCACTAGGGCACCGCCTATTTGCAGGGTGTGGCCATCTGAATGGGGGCTGCCTCTGCAGAGCTTGATTGGCAAGGTTGAGGCTATCAACAGTTCCACATTAACCTCCTTCCTCTGAGCTCATTATCTGGGTTACTGAGGTCCCCTAGCGGCTGGCAGAGGAGGCCCAAATTGTCCAAGTTTGATAGTAGTTGCAGAGACCACAGGTGGAGGAGGGTGGGAACTAACCCGATCCTTCATCCATAAGGCTCACGACCTTCTCCCCCAGCCCCCCATTATCCGTGGGAAGCTCTTGCGATAAGTGGATTATGAAGAAATAGGGGTCTGAACTAGGGAGATGATAGTGAGAAGGTAAAGGAAGAAATAAATCTCTAAGTTCTTTCAAACTTTTGTAAAGGAGGCCCAAGTTTCTTTAGACACGACTTTTTTAATTGAAGAATTAAACCTGTAAGGAAAAGCGGATTTTTAAAGTAATAGGGAGCTGTCATTTTGCTTTTCTTTCTTTCTTTTTTTTTTTAAGATTTTATTTATTTATTTGACAGAGAGATCACAAGTAGGCAAAGAGGCAGGCAGAGGGAGAGCGGGAAGCAGGCTCCCTGCCTAGCAGAGAGCCCAAAATCGGTCTCGATCCCATGACCCTAAGACCATGACCCCAGTGGAAGGCAGAGGCTTAATCCACTGAGCCGTCATTTTGCACAAGATATATAAGACTCTCTGGGGCGCCTGGGTGGCTCAGTGGGTTAAGCCTCTGCCTTCGGCTCAGGTCATGATCTCAGGGTCCTGGGATCGAGCCCCGCATCGGGCTCTCTGCTCAGCGGGGAGCCTGCTTCTCCCTCTCTCTCTCTCTCTGTCCGCCTCTGCCTACCTGTGATCTCTGTCTGTCAAATAAATAAAATCTTAAAAAAAAAAAAAAAGATATATAAGACTCTGTTCATCTTCCAACCTGAGTGATCCCATCCCTATGAAAGGAAATGCCGTCCATATTCTTCCTAAAAAACCGAACCAAAACAAACAAACAAAAAACCCTGTTTCTTGAAAACTGCTTCTTTTGCTCCCTAACACACAAGGATCATTGTCTTCCTACCTTTGGCCCCACTGATCTCGACAGGACCTGGAGCCCAGATGGAAAAACGTAGGGTGGGGTGGGTGACGGGTTTACTGACACTCGAGGCAAACAGTTTAGAGGAACCTGGGTTTGGGACAGGGCTGAGCCCCAAGGCTTTCGTCTTACCCTTTGGGCGCTTTTACTTCTCGACACCTTGCCACTTCCATCCTCAACAGCAAGGAAATAACAAGCAAATAGTGAAAGTGTATTAGGGGTAAGTAATAAAGTGACAAGGTTCTGTCTACATGCTCTTCTCTGATCCGTCCCCCGCCGCCCCTGAATTATTAGAGTCTGAGGTTCCCGCCGAGGGGAAGACGTTCCCACAGAGGGAATGAGGTCTAGGATGCTTTTGAGTCTGGGTGTGCATGTGAAATAGGATTGTCTTCGGCGCGCTGAGTCCCCTTTCCCTCATTTCTAGCCTTTTAGGTCAAGAATGGAGTGAACCCAGCTGGCGGCTGGTGGACTGGACGCCTGGCCCCCGGCGAGAGGGAACCGCGAGGCTCAGCTTGGGGGTGCGGACAGGTGGGTTCCGGGCTCGGAGGCGTAGGGAGGGCGGCCCCCGCGCGCACTCCACCGCCGGGACCCGGGTGCGGGGAGGAGGTTTGCTGTGCAGCGCGCGTGCGGGCTGGAGAATTTGACAGATCGCAGGGAAAGAGAACAAAAAACAAACACAAAACCCACCGACTTCCCCACATTTCTCTGCAAAAGAATCGTGGGTGGAGTCGAAAAGGGGGGCGATTGAGTAGAATTCCGCGAGGCCACCTCCGCCGCCCACCTAGCGCCTTGCCGAGCGAGGAGCGTTCCCCGGCCCCGCCCCGCCCCACTCTGGGCCCCGAGAGGAGGTCGAGGCGAAGCAAGAGACTCGTTCCACTCGAGCTTCCCGAGTACTCGGCTTTGCTCCTCAGTAGTAAACAAAGTGTCGCCGCCGCCTCCACGCTGGTTTGCCTCCTAGCAATCAAAACACTGAGAGGGCGAGAGACTCACAGAAACACTTGAGAATTACCAGAAAATAATAACAGATCAAAAAAAGAGAGAGAGAGAGAGAGAGAGAAAGAAAGAGAGAGAGAAAAAGAGCGAAAGAGAGAGAGTGAAAGAGAAAAACACCCCACTACCCCCCACCAAACCACTGCCGCCTCCCGGTGGAAAACCGGCCCCCGCCCAGGCGGGCGACCATTGGCTGCCTGGGCGGTTTCGCCGCGCGCTCATTGGTCGCGCATGCTGTCCGTCAGGGGCGGGCCGGCGCGCGCGGCGCCGCGGGCGGGGGGCGGCGGCAGATCCCGTAAGTCGGGCGGCAGCGTAGTCGCTGCAGCCGCCGCCGCCGCCGCCGCCACATTCAACAGGCAGCAGCGTCGCGGTCGCGCCGCGGGGAGAGCGAGCGGCCCGCTGCGTCCGTCCGTCCTTCTGTTTGCGGGCCCTGTCAGCAGGAGTACGACGCCGACCGCTGTCCGGCCGGGTGACTCTGGCCTGCAGTCCTGCTGGTGCAGCGGACCTGGAAGAGTCTAGATGTTGATGGACCCGCGAAGTTAAGTTCTGGGCTCGCGCTTCCACTCCGCCGCGCCTTCCTCCCGGTTTTCGTCGGCTCGAGGCACGGACCTCGCCCCCCAAATCTCGGACCGGCTCTTCGCACCCCCTCCCCCTCGGCCCCGTGTGGTGCGCTCGACCCCTTGGCTCTCCCGCGGCTGGGGGAGGGNCCGTGTGGTGCGCTCGACCCCTTGGCTCTCCCGCGGCTGGGGGAGGGGTGGGGGTCACCATGGCGGAAGCGCCCCAGGTGGTGGAGATTCACCCGGACTTCCAGCCGCTGCCGAGGCCGCGCTCGTGCACCTGGCCGGAGTTTAGCCAGTCCAACTCGGCCACCTCCAGCCCGGCCCGGCGCCGTCGGGCGGCGAGGCCGCGAACCCCGACGCCAACGCGGGCCTGCCCTCGGCCTCCGCGGCCGCTGTCAACGCCGACTTCATGAGCAACCTGAGCCTGCTGGAGGAGCCCGGGGACTTCCCGCAGGCGCCTGGCTCCGTGGTGGCGGCCGCAGCGGCCGCCACCGGGGGTCTGTGCGGGGACTTCCAGAGCCAGGAGGCGGGCTGCCTGCACCCGGCGCCTCTGCCGCCTCCGCCGCCCGGGCCGCTATCTCAGCACCCGCCGGTTCCCCCAGCCGCCACCGGGCCACTCTCCGGGCAGCCGCGAAAGAGCAGCTCGTCCCGCCACAAGGCGTGGGGCAACCTGTCCTACGCCGACGTCATCACCAAGGCCATCAAGAGCTCAGCGGAGAAGCGGCTCTACCAGTGGATGCTCAAGAGCGTGCCCTACGTCAAGGATAAGGGTGACAGCAACAGCTCGGCGGGCTAGAAGGTGAGTGGCCTCCGGGCGCAAGGCTGGACAGAGAGCGGGGGGACGCGGGGACCCCTGCCTCCACCCGAGGTCGTGGTGGGGCACATGAGGGGGCGACTGTGGAAGTTTGCTTGCCCTGAAAGTGCAAGGGCATGCGGGCGGCGCGTGCAGAGAAGAGCGCGAGAAGTGGCAGACCTGCGTGGTGGGCTTGCCCGGGACCTGTCGGGGGACAGGAATAAGTGTGTGAGCGCGCTCAAGTGAGGGTTCGAGCGGGACGGGGAAGGGGGCTCACTTGGGAATTAGGAGTGAAAAAAGTACGGTAAGAAGTGGACATCAGAGAAGGCAGAGAAGTTCGCCAGTGAGGAGAGGAAGGGGTTTACTGGGGTCTGCTCCCCCACGACTGGAGGGGACTCGTGCCACTAACCCTCTTCCTCCAGGACCTTGCGGGGTGAGGGCGGCTCCTCTCGGTCTCCTGCGGTGCGCGTCCCACCAGCTTTGGGCTGCGCAGCAGAGCAGTTTCCGCCGCGCTGGGCTGAGGAGGGCGCGGCGGGGTTCTTCGTGGCCCCGCCGCCGGAGCACGGAGCTGTAGGTGGAGGGGACAGACAGGTCGCCAGCCGGCCCCTGGGGGCAGGCAGCGCAGTTTTTGGAGGCCGGTGTGTATTTTGCTTTGATTTTATCTGAAGTGACCTCGAGTGCAGGGGGCCGCGAGCAGAGCCGGAGGTAGTGCATCCGACACGTGCGAAGAGGCGGCCACCGCTGGCGGAGCGCGGCCACCGCCTGCGGGGAGAGCTTAAGTTCAAGTGTGACCCTGGGCGGCCGGGGGGCAGGAGCAGGAGCAGGAGCTGCGAGGGCGAGGGAGGGGCCGCAGGCGTAGGAAGAGAGCGCTTTTAAAGGGCCAGCGGGCCAGGGCGGTGAGCAGCTCCCGGCCCGGCTGCGGGGCTGCGAGGTCTGCACTTCTCTGCGCAAGGAAAAGCCCCCAAACTTGGCCTCGCCCGTGGTCCGAGGCTGTTAATTAGGCATGCAGAGGCTGCTCTGGGTGAGGAGAGTTGGAGATGTATGTACCTTCTCTCTCGCTTTGCCACCCCAGTGTTACCGAGGGTGGAAGTACAGACGAGGCTGGGGTCTTTGTGACAAGTGTTTCGGGGAGTGGGAGTGGAGGTGCGCANGGGGTCTTTGTGACAAGTGTTTCGGGGAGTGGGAGTGGAGGTGCGCATGAAAGGAATGTGTGGGGACGTCCTGCTTCAATAGAGGACTGTAGATGAGGCGCCTCTGGTTCTTTTTTGGTTTTCAGGGAGAGGAGACTCAGAGGTTCTCAGGGCCGGGACAGGTACTTCCCTACTTGCGGGTTGAAAAGACCCGGGGGCTCTCAGGACAGGCTGTGGGCAGGCTTACCGGGGGTCCGTTCGCCGTGTGGCCTTCTGAACTGACGGTTTCTCACTGTCACAGGTGGAGGGATCGATAGGAAAGTTAAGTTGAGAACTTCTTCCTCATCCCTTATCCTGACTGTATAGCATAATAAAGATTGATCTTTGCTGCGCAGTTGGTTACACCACGGTGGTTTTACATACGCTGTCATGTTTGTGGTTGTGTGTCCAAAAAGGTTAAGTTACTCATATCTTATTGAAGTTCCTGGAGGAGGAGCCAGGATTTTATTTTTTCCAACGTGTGTTTTAGAGTAAAAGTACCACTTACAATCTCATTCCTAGGCATTACGTGCAGTTTTGCTGTTTCAAAAAGCTTGGTATGTATTCTTTTAAGCCACAAAATCCACATCCAGTTTTACCTAACATTGGAGTTTAAGTACTTGACTTGCTCATCTGTCAACCCTGCTTGAGCTATTTATTATAAAGTATTTGCCATTAAAAAAAAAAATTTTTTTTTTTTTTGACATTGAAAGTACCGTGTGTACTTACACCATTCTTTTATGTCCTTGGAAATGGATACAATCTACTTCAGTTTGCTGGAGTGCTTTTCTTCAAAGATGGAGAAGGGCAGTGTTTGGGGATTATATTTAGTTTTGCCTCTCATAGGGCCTTAAATCAGAGTATTCTTCTTAAACTAGGAGCATAACCTAGACTTTTAAGATTAAGTGCTTTTTTTTTTAAGATTTTATTTATTTATTTGACAGACAGATCACAAGTAGGCAGAGAGGCAGGCAGAGAGAGAGGAAGGGAAGCAGGCTCCCTGCTGAGCAGAGAGCCCCATGCGGGGCTCGATCCCAGGACCCCAGGATCATGACCTGAGCGGCAGGCAGAGGCTTAACCCACTGAGCCACCCAGGTGCCCCAGATTAAGTGCTTTTAAAAAAAATAGATATTAAGGACAAATCAAACCCCCAAACTTTTTTAATTAGGTTCTTTCTTGTTACAATTTTTTTTTACCTAAATGGAATTATAATTTTTTCTTTAAAAATATACTTACTGTAACTAGAATGTCCATGAAGTGATAGTAAGAATTGTTACTATCTGTTCAGAATTGGAGGCCCAGTGACAGCTCCAGTGGAAACCAAGTGGGGCTTTGGGAGGGAGCAGGCTGCTGTTCTCAAGTGAGTAAATGTTTCAGGTGTAATGAGAGTCCGTTGGTGCAAGTCAGATTACAGCAAGTGCATTTTCACTTTGAGTAAAAGGNGGTGCAAGTCAGATTACAGCAAGTGCATTTTCACTTTGAGTAAAAGGATATTTTAAGAAGAAAAGAAACAACCTTAAGTATTCTAACTCATAACTAGTCTTCTGGTTAGAGTTTTCATAAAGATGAGTTACTTGTTAAAACCAAGTTTCTCAGATTTGAAAGACTCATCTGTTTTTAAAGATTCATAAAAGGGACACATTTTACTATGACGTTTAGCTTAAAAAAGAAATCGAATTCTAAAATGCAAATCAACCCAAACCTAACTTTTAGAACTGAGGAGAGGCTGGTTTGGAACTAAATATTTCCTGTGATTTACTACTGGGAATTAGACTGAATCTTTAATTAAATATAGTTTCTTGTGCTTTAACTTCCTGGGGCCTGCCAGAGATTTTGAAAGTCATTTGCATAGGACAGTATAATTGAAAAGCTGATAAAGAGTTCATAAGCTTCTAGTTCCTTAGACACTGGTTGTATTTGTGGGATGTGCATTTTGTGTTTGTAGGGATGGTATGTTACATCTGTTTCACACTTGCTTTGTTTTTGGCCCTAACTGTCATAAGGCTACACTCAAAGTGGAAGCCAAGACCTTTGGAAAACCCGGGATCTTTTAAAGCATGTACAGTATTTATAAATAGTGAAACTTCATTTCCATGACCTGTCCCCCTCCACCGCCCTCCCACCCATAGAAAGCTTTCTAGAGCTTGGGAAGTAGTATTGTGAGCTCTGGTTCCACTTCCCCTCCCCCCTTTTAATGGCAGTTTTAAGTTGACTGTTGTTTTTTGTTTTGACATTATTTGGAACACCTGGGTTAAAAGAATGCTTCAACAGTAAGACTTGATACTTAAAGAAAATTTTAAATTGTTTTATATATCTCAGATATTTGGTTTGGAATGACTTTTTTAAATTTGGCCTATGAACTGACAGTCCTTTTTAAAAATTTTTTTATTTTAAAATTCACATTTTGGAGGTGAGTGATTTAAATCC
The DNA here is from genome assembly GCF_002288905.1 of Enhydra lutris kenyoni. Lineage (NCBI taxonomy): Eukaryota > Metazoa > Chordata > Mammalia > Carnivora > Mustelidae > Enhydra > Enhydra lutris. The sequence goes on along the minus strand of NW_019154144.1, from coordinate 11,909,418 downwards.
TTCAGAGTCCTTGGCACGGGGATGACAGATGTTTTCTTGCTGCATACTCACATTTGACTTAAAGAATGGCCTCTTGGTGAGGCTAATTTCAGTTTGTTACTGAAATTACCTTAAAGAAAGCCTTGTTTTACAGTGGAGTTAAAATTTCCGAATATGTATTTGGGGAAGGGAGCACGAGGTAAGAGAATTAAAAATGAGTAGGGGAATTAATGCAGCAAAATTGTAAGCATATTTGCTGAAGACTGAAAAAGGTGTGTGAGACTAATGCAACAGTTCTTATGGCTGGTACTTTTTTCCCAGAAATTCCAAAATCGGTGTCGGTGTCAAGTATGAATCCCTTCATTGGTGATTATCAGAATTTTATTTTTATTTTACCTATGTTTTTGTGGCTGGTCCTTGGGAGAGATGTGGCCAGAGTAACGACTTCTATTTTTGTCCCCCCCCCCCAATTTTATTTTCTCAGAGTGGCAAATATTTGGATACTGGAAAGAAGACATTTTTAATTCTCATGTAAATTTTAAAAAAAGGTTAAAGTACATTGAGACCCTCTCCCCCCTGCCCCACAATTACTTAGAAGCTATTACATTGGCAATGGGCACAAATATGGCTAGATACCATATACTGCACGGAGAATCTTTTAAGGGGACATATAAACTGGGAGATGGGGATGGAATACTCAGTGGTGAGTTAGAATCCCTGATAATCTGTAAGTGTTTTGCCTGTTTTTGTGCGTTTCCATCCGAGCTCCCTGAACTACTATTCTGTATGATTTTCTAAGACAGCAGCTGTCTGTATTTGCCTGGAATTTCTTTGGAGAGCCTGAATTATTTGCATTTTTCTAGAACACTCTGCCCTTGGAAACTACCCAGTACCCTGGCATCATGGGAATTTAATCGGCTGTTTTTTTTCCCTCCCCCCTGTATGTGCCATAACTTTGGGGCTTTCTGGAATCCTTTTGGAGAAGCACTATAAACCCAGTGGTGATTGGAGAGAGCAAAGGAGTGTTTAGTTGTACAGAGCATTGGAACTTTGAGTAGAGTGGATCTAGCCTTGGTTCTTTCAACATTTGCCTTGGCCTTCATAATAACAACTTGTAGGGACTTGCCCTTGGCCCAGCCTTGAGGACCTGCTTTGGGTCAGATAACTACCTTTTCTTAGTGTGTACAAGATTCTGAAGTTAGTATGGGTTCCTTCTCAGTTGTCAAACAGAGGATTGGATGAACTTGGAAAGTTTATATTTTGATGTCTAAGGGGTGAGGGCTTGTGTTCCAATGAATATGCTGTATATAAGTGCACTAAAGTTTGGAAGAATTAACCCTTTTTGCTAAATTCCTGATAAGGCCTAACAGAACTCATGTCAGTGGTGCAGAAATTCTTTGTAGAGAATTACTGCTTGTTATCTGTGGTCTTCTAAGGAACATATGAAATGTGAAAATGGATTTTTATATATTAGTGATTTCACATGGTTCAGGTTTTTAATAAACCACCCTCTTCATGGCATCCCACTTTATTCCACTCAGTCTACGTATGGTTTATAAATTTGTGGGGTAAGCACTGCAATAACTGAGACTTGGTTTGAATTATTCTTGCCACTTGGAAGGCTTTTTTGGGGGGATGCTTTCCTCCCCCTTCTTTTTCTTTTTTATTCATCCTCGTATAGCTTTGACATAAGCTATTAAAAAGAGCCAACTAGTTTTGATATTATGCCAAATAAGATGAGAAAGCTAAATTTGCAGTCCCTTTCCGGTTTATTATGTAGTGAATTTTCACCTTAATGCATTACTTTAAATAAG
>NW_019154144.1:11873333-11907467 GCF_002288905.1 Enhydra lutris kenyoni | reverse complement strand
CAGGGGAGTGTCCCAAGTCTTCTCCTTCTGCAGTTTTCTGTTGACCACCCAGTCCATTCTGACTGGGCACTCAGCTATATGGACAGTCTGGCTTCTCCTCCAGTTGATTCACTTCTCATTTTTTTCTTCTATGCTCAAACCTAAAGATGCCGCAGGACAAGTTGTGGACTTTTTCTCATTTTTTTTCCCCCTAGATCATTTAACCCCTCTATTGTCCTGGTCTCCAGTTACTTAAAGGCCATAAATGTCCCACTTTCACCTCAAATTGAACACATTTAAACCCACGCATGCTGTATTTCCTCTTACTCTGAGATGAGGTTCCCATCTTGAGTTTCCTGATTTGGCTGGTGGTCTAGTTAGTTAACCATTTACCTAGTTTTCAGACTTGGACATCCTCTTCAGCACACTCTTTTCCTGTTGTTCAGTGCCCGGAGTCTCTCAGCTCTTCTTTCTCAGTCTGCTGAGACGTTGACTTCCTGACCCCTACCTGTTGTAGGTTAGGTGTCTTCTTGAAGTTCTAAACCATCGTGTCCCTAGGACTTGGATCATCTTGTGCCTTTACTGGAGGTTTTGAAAATTTTGCTTAATATGCAAAGCTCACACTTCTGTTTGCCAACTTCCAGTCTTGGTTCCTGCCTGAAGGCATTTTTGCCTTCTCTTAGTGAATGCCTGGTGATCTCTTAATTTCGTGCTGCTTTGTATTATAACTTAACTTTAATGCCTGCAGTTATATTGTAAATATATGGTTGGGAAAAAGGTTTTCTTGAACAATGGATCTTTTCTATTTTAGCTTTCTGTGTTTTCACAGTGTGATAATGTTTATATTAGTGTAACTATAAAGATCTGTGATGGTTTTATTTTCTGGAGATGGTCACAGTATCTTATTTTTTCTCCATTTGTTGAATGATTATTGGATTATTGGTGTAACGGATGTTTACGGGATGTTGTATTAGATGTATCTGAATGATAGAAAAATGATTCAAACATGGACCCTGTAGGGAGATGAGGTATGACAAGTAAATAACTGTATTATACACTGTAGAAAGGGTTATGTGCCTTCAAGAAAAATTGAGTTCTGTGTTGGCTATTGAGATGGACCTTGAAAATGGGATGTTAGTCTCCAACAATTTCATTATAAAATTTTCAAATGTTAAGCAAAGTTGAAAGAATTCTNCAGTATTTTATTTTTTCTCCATTTGTTGAATGATTATTGGATTATTGGTGTAACGAATGTTTACGGGATGTTGTATTAGATGTATCTGAATGATAGAAAAATGATTCAAACATGGATCCTGTAGGGAGATGAGGTATGACAAGTAAATAACTGTATAATACACTGTAGAAAGGGTTATGTGCCTTTAAGAAAAATTGAGTCTGTGTTGGCTATTGAGATGGACCTTGAAAATGGGATGTTAGTCTCCCAAGATTTCATTATAAAATTTTCAAATGTTAAGCAAAGTTGAAAGAATTCTCCATTGAACACCTGTATACCTGCCATCTAGTTTCTACGACTAACGTTTTATTGTACTTGCTTCACTGTGTATCTGTAGTTGGCACATCCATTTTTCTATCCATCATATTATTATGCTTTTAAAGATTCCATTTATTTATTAGAGAGAGCACAAGAAGAGGGAGAAGCAAGCTTGCCAGTGAGTGGGGAGCCCGACGTGGGGCTCAGTCCCAGGTCTCTGGGACCATGACCTGAGCTGAAGGCAGACACTTAGCTGACGTTGCCACCTGGGTGCCTCCCATCAGATTATTTTTTAAATTGATTTTCTAAATGATGGTTTGGCATTCATAAAGGCATGCAAATAGGATAACATCAGTTTCTCTGAGTGATAACATAAAACCTAGGAAGTTTGAAAAAGTATAGGTAGACTATTGTCAGATTGAAATTGGACTTGGTATATAGTATGAAAATAATGTTACAGAGGTGCCTGGGTGGCTCAGTCATTAAGTGTTTGCCTTTGGCTCAGGTCGTGATCCCAGAGTCCTGGGATCGAGCCGCACATCGGAGCCCTGATTGGGCTCTCTGCTCAGCAGGAAGCCTGCTTCTCCCTCTCCCACTCCCCCTGCTTTTGTTCCCTCTCTCACCATGTCTTCTATCAAATAAATAAATAAAATCTTTAAAAAAATCCTCTTAAGAAAAGTTATAGATTAAATTTTTCTATGAAATTATATTTTTTAATAAAATAAGAAATTATGAAAATATGGTCACATTTTTAGTTCTTAAAATTCAATTTCTTTGGGGGCACCTGGGTGGCTCAGTTGTTAAGTGTCTGCTTCAGCTCGGGTCATGACTCCAGAGCCCTGGGATGGAGCCCTGCATCTGGCTCCCTGCTTAGAAGGAAACCTGCTTCTCCCCCTCCCGCTCCCCCTGTTTTGTGTTCCTTCTCTTGCTGTGTCTATCTTTGTCAAATAAATAAATAAAAACTTTTAAAAAATCCAGTTTCTTAGAGGTGCTCATATAAATATAGAAACCCATGGATTGCAAATAAAGCCAAGGTACTACATTTGGTTTAAAAGTCATACATAGAATTTGGTGATGGAACACATTATATAATTAATTTAATATGAATAGTAGTAATGGGACTCCTGGATGGTACAGTCAGTTAAGTGTCTGACTCTTGTTTTTTTTTTTTTTTTAATATTTTATTTATTTATTTGACAGAGAGAGACCACGAGAGGGGGAACAACAGCAGGGAGTGAGGGCGAGGGAGAAGCAGACTCACAGTGGAACAGGGAGCTCAGCGCCAGGCTCAATCCCAGGATCTTGGATCACTACCTGAGACAAAGACAGATGCTTAACAACTGAGCCGCCCAGGTGCCCCAAGTGTCTGACTCTTGAAATAGACTCTTGGTTTCAGCGGGGTTCATAATCTGAGGAGAAATCTTAGGCTCTCAGGATCGTGTCTGTCTGGCTCTGTGCTCAGGGCGAGTCTGTTTGGGATTCTCTTCTGTACCCCTTCCCTGTGCCCCCCACTAAAAAAATAAGAAAAGTATATGAATAATAGGCATTTACCTAATATTTAGCTTTTTGTTTGATCTGCTCTTTAAAACGAATATTTAGGGGTTGCCTGGCTGCCTCAGTATGGTGGAGCATGTAATTCTTGATCTCATGGTGGTGAATTTGAGCCCCACCTTGGGGGTAGAGTTTATTTAAAACAAAAAAACAAAAACCTGACCTTCATACTTTTGTGTCCTGGGAGAGTGATTTCAACAAGGAAAGCTCATTGTTGTTGGTTTTATCTTTTTAAAAATATTTTATTTACTTATTAGAGTGAGAGAGAGAAGACGAGCAGTGGCAAAGGCAGAGGGAGAAGCAGATTCCCAGGTCCTGGGATCATGACTGGAGCCAAAGGCAGATGCCCAGCTGATTGAGCCAACTAGGCATACTGCACACCCCCACCCCTTTTTTAAAAGATTTTACTCATCCATTTCAGGCATACACCCCCCATCCCCCACCTTGTGCTGAGTAGGAAGCCCAACACAGGCCTCAGGCCTCACCCTGCCCTGATCCTAGGACCCAGTGATAATTATCTGAGCTGAAGGCAGATGCCCAACCGACTGAGCCACCCAGGTGCCCCAGAAAGCTCATTGTTATACATTATTATTATTATTTTTTTTAAATGAGAAATCCTAAAGCTGTAGTTAGCAATCTCAAAATATACTTAGGGCAATTGTGAGGCAAAGTTATATTGGCTTAAAAAGATGCCTTAAAAATTTACATCAGTTCTAGTATTGCATTAGCAAAATACTAGAAATTCTTGATAGCTTTCTCATTTTAATATGTTTTTACGGGGTGGGGGGGGCTGGGTGGCTCAGTGGATTAAAGCCTCTGCCTTCAGCTTAGGTAGGGATCCCAGGGTCCTGGGATGGAGCCCGGAATTGGGCTCTCTGCTCAGCAGGGAGCCTGCTTCCTCAGCTCTCTCTGCCTGCCTCTCTGCCTACTTGTGATCTCTGTCAAATAAATAAATAAAATCTTAAAAAAAATATATGTCTTTACCCACTGACCTTAGTGTAGGATGAAGGTTATAATGAGATACTTCAGTGGATCCAAAGGGAGTTAAATTTTGATGTGCTAAACCTAAAAGTGCTATCAGGCAGACAGACATGGAACTGAGTGCATCCCGAATCCTTGTGTGAGTGAGCCTGGCTAGCTCATGGAGAACTTAAAGATCTATGCAATATAAAATGTATTCGGGTATAGCAAAAGGCACAAATTCACACCTATTAGAACTTATTAGTCATGTTAGAAATAACAAGTGTTGGAGAAATGTAGAAAGCTATTTTAGTATTATGTATATACCTATAGTAGCAGACAGCATATCATTTAAAAGGTACCTTGCTTTGGGGAGTGAGGGACAGGGAATCAAAAAAACAAAGAGCTCACTACTATGAGGTTTTATTAAATGTATAAGTTACATTCCACGTGGACAAAAGAGCTTACATAGCACACTAGGATACACTTGTGAGATCAAGTGAGGTTCAGAATTGTAGCTCATCTTTGGTCTTTTCATTCTGTAAGTAGAGAGAGATGTAAAACATCTTCATCCTTTAACTTGTGTCTTATCTTAGTTGTGATCTTGAAGGACAGCAGTGTGGGGTCTTAGCTCCTAGGAGGAGAGGCAGAGTCAATTTGTAGATCTGTGGGAGGACAGGTCATTTTTTTCCAAGGTAGCTTGTGCCTACTGACACTAAGTCACAGGAGTTCTTGAATTCTTAGGGATGGTGGATGGCACATCTCTCCAGAAGAGAATGCCACTTCCAAAGCCTGTGGTTCATTGGTGTGCACTGTAGTGCCTGTAACCTGGGATGTGTGCTGTTATCTCCTACAACCCCATGCTCCTTGTACACTCTCCTGTTGGCCACATACGTGGGAGTCCCCAGGCTGCCACCTTTTTGAGTGTGGCTGGTTCCCACATCTCTGTGTGGATTTTTGAGACCTGAAAACAATCTTTTTCAGCCTTGATTACCTTCTCCCCCTAGATGATACTGGTTTTAATTATAGTGTGTCACTTTGTGTGGCTTAAGTTAGGAACTGATCCTGATGCTAAATCCTGTGACCTTAGTGGCTGTGGAGATGCTGCTTATCTCCTCTGATTAAAGGAGAGCTGTTATGCGAAAGAGGGTGGGAAGAAGGGGTGGCCTGTTTTCTTTAGTTGGATTAAACACATATCTTGGATAAACAGGGTTTTCTCAATTGCCATTCCTCATGAATCTGGAAATTGGGTCATAGTTTCCTGAATCTCTTCTTTTATTGTACCAACTCTGATAAATATCAGAGTTTAGAAAAAATGTTTTTCTCCTTATAACCGGGATCCTGAAGTTGTTACAGAGCTGCTGTGCACTGCTGGTGAGAGGCCTCCAATTACTGGTTTGCTGAGTTATCAGTCTGAAAGTAGCTAAAGGAACCTGACTTCAGGAAGGGGAGGGGACCTCAGTGGTTGCATTTTATAACTGCAGGAGAAAAGTCTCGAAGAGCAGGATTAACCCTCTCAGTCTTGGACTCCAGCTAAGAGAGAGGCCTAATGAAGGAAGGAGGAAGAGGAGAACCAGCTTGGATTCTGTGGGCAGATAAAGATCTTTTCATTTCAGTATCTCCCAAATGGTTATCTGAGGCCGGGAGGCACTTACCTTTTAGCTTTGCTTCCCGTGTTCCTCCCTGTGCAACACCCTCCACCCCACAACAATTTTCCTTTTTTTTGTAGTCTCTTTGCCCACCATGGATGGGGCTTGGGCTCACAAACCCTAGTTCAAGAGTCCCATGCTCTACTGACTGAGCCATCTAGGCGCCCCCAGTTTTCCTTTTTTAATCTAGAAAATTAGTGCTTTTCCTCTACCTCTACCTTTTCCTCTACCTTCCTCTTTCCTTTTCATGCCGCAGAAAGCATGCGGTGCAGGTGTCTTGAGAGAGGACCCATCTTGTTGTCTAGGTGAGAAATCCCTGCATACAGAATGGGAGGGTCTTTATCTTTTCAGTGGCTGGGAGGCTGAGTGAAAAGGGCTCACCCGATTTCAAATCCAATTTGGAGAGAGAAATTAAAATGAATTGCATAATTCCTAGGGTTGTAAATATTGTGTCCTTCAAAGCTTGAAAACAAAATAACCACATATGTATTTGGGAATGGTCTATACAAGTAAATATCAAATACCTTAGACAGTTTGGTGCTTGGAAGCAAGGTCAAAGGAAATGGTTTGCATATGGTTTAGCTAGAGGCTCTTATTTTGGCAGATTCTTGAGGTAGTGATAAGTCAAAATGTGGATGTTATTGTACTATTTTGACAAGAAAGGAATTTTTTTTCCTGTTGTTCTCATATAACCTTAAATGTAGGGTTGCGTCAGGATAAATCAGTCACTCTAATTTTGTTTCAGAGATGATGTAGTTTCTTGAATTTGTGACTTGTAATTTGCAGAATCATCAATTTGTCACACCAGTGAAGTTTCAATGTCAGGTTCAGCCCACCATACTGTGATTTGAATGTAGGAGAAACCCACCTACCTTAAGGCAAGTGTTACATCACCTGTCTGCATCTGGAACCTCTCTGTCTCTCAGTCTGAGGGGCCAGCTCTGAAGTGGGGGGAGGGGAACTTGCCAAACTTGTAAATATCACCTAAGGTTGTTTGTGTACTGGGTACCAAGCTGGTTGCATCTCTCTAAATTTGAATGTAAACCTTTTCTCTCTGGATGGGTAGATATGCATGCCATCTTGAAATTTACATGCAGTGAATGTGAAAGCTTCCTGTGGACCATCCTGCTGACTTTTATGTAATCTGTGGGACTGAACTGGTTTCTCCTTTCTTTTTAGTGTCCCATTATAACATTTGCGTATACTGAATGTGAAAGATTCCTACACCTCTGTTACTGGTATGTCTTAAATGGTTTCTTAAACCTCTTAGAATTCATAAAATAGAATTGATTATATAGAGCCTAGATTTGTCTATTATATATATTTGCATTAACAGGGGGCAAATTTGTATATTTGGCGGGGGTGGTGGTGGTGGTATGTATATGACACTGATTTCAAACACAGTATTTGATGGTTTTACATTTTAGAAGAGATCACCAAATGGTTTTTATTGTTATTTTCTCTTCTGAAGTATTGGGGAAAGTTAAAAAATAAATACTAAGGAAAGGTGATAGGGTTAAAAATTCCTGTAATTAGGTGTGTTTTGATGTGATTTACATCATCTTTTTTGGTTCTGTAATAGGTACTTCCCCAGCTGTGATCACAGTGCTTTGTAGTAGCACTGTAATACTATATCCTACTGTTCCTGGATATTTCTTTAAGGTGCTTTGTATTTCTTGAAATGCCATTTGATATATTTGAATAGTTATATAGAGGACATTCTAAAAACAAACAAACCCCCCACAAAACCCCCAGAACACAAGAAAGCAGATTTCGAATTACCAAAATAGAAATTTAGAATCATGGTTGTTAACAGCTTTCATAATTTCCCTGCTTACACTTTGGTGTTTAGATGGGTCCTGTGTATTTGGGGGCTAGTCCCCATACTGTCTGTTTCCACTTTTTCAAGAGACAGACCTTCTGTATGATCCTTTTAGCTTGTGGTGTCTAACTCAGAAGTAAATATTCTGGAATCATCTTTCCAGGTCAGTTGGGTTTCAAGCCATTTAATAAGTAGTTTGAATATTGTCATTGCATTCCTTAGTGTGATTGCTTTATTTTTGCTTTATTTTGAGCTAAAGGTAGAGGATGTGGGAGAGAGATACAGGATAAAATGGAGAGAATATTATACTGATACATATGTAGCTCACATTACTTGTTCATTCTGCTCCACAAACTAAGGGAAGGTGCATGGTTGCGAGTCAGTTTCAGAATTCATTACCATTGGATTGCATGGCTTATAAATTATATTTCTAAGAAATATAAAATTACATTTTCTTTAAAAAAAACTAAAATAATGGCTATTGTGCCATGTGATTCTTTTGAACAATGTAAATGATCTTGGATTATATCATTTGCTGAATGCATTCGTAGAAAGACCCTATTTAATTACTTTTGCGATGAAATTATGGAGACATTTTAATCAAAGACAAGCTGTTGATGGCTATGGTTCTTAGACTAACCATGACTTCCGCCTGTGTTTGTATAAAAGGAAAGAAGAGAAAAAAGGAAAACACATGCAGTCACGGAAGTGGAGCTGAGGTCATTCTCCTTCGATTGACAGCTCAGGGCCTCCAGTTAAGCTCTTTCACACTTCCCACCCCCATTTGTGTTTCAGATAACTTTTAAAGAGGACTGGGAGAAAGAGTAAAGATGTCAAAGGCATAAAATGAAAACTTTAAACATCGCAGATTCTAAGGTACTGCATCAGAGGGATTCCTTTCCTGATAAAATTCTTTTTGTGATCCCTAACTGTGAATATTACATCTGAGATTTGAAATGGAGAGCCCTCCTTTAGTGACATGCCTTTTTAAGCTGAGACTGTTTTAGGGACTCACTTAAATTAAAAAAAATGACGTTGAATTTTATTAAGCAAACTTTGGAGTCTTGTGACTTGCCTTTTGCACAAAGCGCATCTCTCCTGGTGAGGTCGGCCTGCTCCCTCAGGCTATTTTGTTACTCTGGCTTGAAACTAGTGAGCAGTGGCTTTCCTGCAGACCTTCGCAGGGCTTGTCCCGTCAGGGGCGCACTGATAAGAGCCTAATGACTTGTTAGACCATATTTATTTTGCAGATGAGCTTGGATGTCACCAGGACTGCACGCCCGTGTAGGCTTAAAAACTTCTGAATTTAATGCCTCTTCCATCTTTCATCAGGTTATAGCTTTTGAATTTTAGTTAATTCGTTCTAGTTATAAATATATTAATAGTATTTTTCTTTGGCCAAATATGGGGTATGACCTTTGACATCCTGCTTGGCTGAGCCTGGGAATTTAACATCCTTCAGTTTAGATGGAATTCCCTTGCTTTGTTTCCTGTGATAGTGTGGGGAATACACATTTTGGCTCTTTCAACCAGTGGTGAGGAAGACAGGAAAAAAATAAAAATTGAACCACGCAAAGAGGATCTTAATTATTTCTGCTGGGTGTGGTTCAAAAACAAGCGTGTTCTTTACAGGAGTCTGAGCCTACAAAATTATTTAGTGCAGAATATTAGGAAAATATTATAATGATATTTATTTTTTAGATCTGGGTTTAATTTTTTGACTAGTTAGATATTTTAGGGTCTTTGAACTCTTGTATTCATAGTAGAAAGAAAATGTCTTGGGGCGCCTGGGTGGCTCAGTGGGTTAAAGCCTCTGCCTTGGGCTCAGGTCATGATCCCAGGGTCCTGGGAGCCTGCTTCCTTTCCTCCCTCTCTGCCTACTTGTGATCTCTTTCTTTCAAATAAATAAATAAAATCTTTTAAAAAAGAGAAAAGAAGAAAGAAAATCTCTTTTTGTGATGCTTTTATGTCTTAAGTATGTTATCAATAGCAGAGAAAGCTACAAAAGGGAACATATCACTCCTCTCCCCTGAGCAGGAGAGCGTTTTGCTGTTACTAAGTTTACATGTGTGATTGTTTTCCTGAACCACTGTTAGAAGGTCCATCAAAAATTATCCCTTCTGAATTGTCATAAAATTCAGTACCTAAAATTTGTTGAGGTAGAGAGAAATGTTGAAGCCAGATTTTTGCAGTATTCCCTTTTTAGAAGTCACAAAAGTCCACTTTTGCCTTAAGTGCTTTAAACAGAAATCATGACACCCTGTTTATGACACCCTTCCTGACTACTTCCCTCCCACCCCCCAACCCCTGCATTAAAAGGCTTACTTTTTGTTCATTAATTTTCTCATTGCCCATCTAAGGCTGATACCTGGGGTAGATTAGTTAAAAATGTGGGATGTAGGGAATCTATCTGATCTGGTCTCAATTAATTCACTAAATGAAGAATGCCACATAGTCCTCTGAGCTTTTGAGGGTACAGATCTAAATGGCTTATATTAAAAGGGTCTTTTTGATCATCTCCTACTTCTCCCCTCCTTACGTTTTCATTTCCTCTTTGCGTTCTTTCTTATTTTCAGCCCCCTAATTTATTTAATTTGAATAAATTTCTCCAACCTATTAATGTAAATCAGGTGAAACATTTCTTCCAAGGTTATTGCTGGTTACTGGTACATTTTTACTTTGTTAAAACAACCCTATTGTATCAATTACTGCCATGGGAAATGGTCACTAAATTATTAATAGATCTAATCCCATTCAAAAGTATTTATAAGTAGAATATTTAATGTCTGACAAATTGTATAGGAGTTAGGTTAAAGTGTTTGGATTCTCATTTATTTCCTAGTTCTTGAATTTTGGCTTGGGCTTCCAAGTTCCTTAAACTTTGTGTAATAAAGGTATGAAGAATCATGGAGACTATTTTTTATTTTTTTTAAGTAATCTCTGTATCTAATGTGGAGTTCAGATTCCCAACCCCGAGATCAAGAGTTGCATGCTCTGCTGATGGAGCCAGCCAGGTGCCCCTGAAGTTTCATTTCGAACAAATTTTAGAACTACCCATCTGAAACAGAATCCTCTCTTCGGCCTTTTGCGGATTTGGAGAATCTGTTACTTCCCACACTGCTATAAGCCTAGGTGTTTGCCTATAATTCCCCCCTCCCCTACCCCTGGCTTGCTTCTGGTTCTGGATTTGGGAGCCACCTTGAATTAGCTTAATTTATTTTCCCTTCTGGAACAGGAAGCCAGTTCCTATAATTATTCTTTTCCCAGCTAACCAGTCTTAACTCTTTAATAAGCCTTTCTGAAGACTTAGATTTCTATGTGTTGACAAAACACAGAATCCCAAGCCTAGTCTTCTGTTGTGGGTGGGGAATGACCAGTGAAGTACACAGCGGGGTTACTGGTGCCCTTGTCTGGGGACACCGTGCTTCTGGGAGGGTGGCTTGAGCTTGTGCTAGTTTTTGGATGCTGTCACCATTTGACATAGGAGAACTGTAGTAGACTGTAGGGGCGTAGGGACCTGTGCTTCTAACCTGTGTTTGGAGGATGGTAGTACTGTGCCTCATCAGAGCAAGTTCCACATTAAGCAAGGCCCATAAAGAGGAGAGTAACTGAGAGGGGTAAGCTAAATGGAAACAACTCAGTGTATTGTAGTCTTTAAGCCAAAAAAATCTGTAATTGTGTGTTTACCTGTCTTGAAAGATACATATATTTTTTAAAGAGTTTTTTTTTTTTTTTTTAGATTTTTATTTATTTATTTGGCAGAGACACAGTGAGACAAGGAACACAAGCAGGGGGAGTGGGAGAGGGAGAAGTGGGCTTCTTGTGGGGTAGGGAGCCTGATGTGGGGCTCGATCCCAGGACGCCAGGATCATGACCTGAGCCAAAGGCAGACACTTAATGACTGAGCCACCCAGGTGGCCCCCCCCTTTTAAATATTTTTATTTTATGTATTTGATAGAGAGGGAGTACAAGCAGGGAGAGGGAGAAGCAGGCTCTTGCTGAGCAGAGAGCCTGATGAGCAGAGAGCCCAAGGTGGGGCTCTATCCCAGGACTGACCTGAGGTAAAGGCAGATGCTTAACCAACTGAGGTGGTTAAGCCTCAAAAGATAGTTTTACTAAAATTCAGCTTGTACCGGTAAATAGGCAGGGAAGGGAAGGGAACAGCTTTTCCGACATCAGATAGTCTGGTTGTATAGATGTCCATTTCCATTGAATCTGCACTGTCAAATCCATCCCATTATGTGATGTGTAGTTAACCTATATTTGACTTTTGGAAAGAGGGAACCAACAAAGGTGCAAGATAATAAGTAAATACAGCCGTATCAGTGTTAATTCTGGGTGCATTTTTTTTTTTTTTTAAAGATCTTTAAGTAATCTCTGTACCCATTGTGGGGCTTGAACTCACAACCCCAAAAGAGTCACATGCTCTTCTGATGGAGCCAGCCAGGTGGTGCATACTGTTACTACTTGTCCTCGTAGAGTTAGAAGTGTATCTTCATGCTGTGCAGTGGTGACTCCTAAACTCTGGAGCCATAATCTGGTTTAGCAGACTTTGCAGCCTTCCTGTCCCATCTGTGTTAAATCCAGAAGTTATTAATTTGGAGATGGGTGGTGTTGGCTGACTTCACATTCTGATACGTCTCTGTGTTAGCATAGTCTGTTCATTAGTAAAAGGAGTTAAAAATTGCAGGGTTGGGGCGCCTGGTTGGCTCAGTGGGTTAAAGCCTCTGCCTTCAGCTCAGGTCATGATCCCAGGGTCCTGGGATCGAGCCCCGCATCGGGCTCTCTGCTCAGCAGGGAGCCTGCTTCCTCCTCTGTCTCTCTCTGCCTGCTTCTCTGCCTACTTGTGATCTCTGTCTGTCAAATAAATAAATAAAATCTTTAAAAAAATCGCAGGGTTATATGGTTTTTGTGCTTTAATGAGTATGAGGTTCTTTACATCAAAGTACTTTGTCATCCTCAAGAGTTAACCAGCTTGAGGCGCCTGGGTGGCTCAGTCATTAAGCAGCTGCCTTCAGCTCAGGTCATGACTCAGGGTCCTGGGATCGAGCCCCACATCGGGCTCTCTGTTCAGCGGGGAGCCTGCTTCCCCCTCTCTCTCTGCCTGCCTCTCTGCCTACTTATGATCTCTCTGTCAAATAAATTAAAATCTTTAAAAAAAAAAAAACCACAAAAAACAGAACTAGCACTTAAATTTAAAATTGGAAATACTTAAGGGTAAAATAATATTAATGGATAATAATCAGTTAATTAACAGGATCTAAACTGTTAATGCAGAAACTGACAATCCCAAGACAAATTTTTGTTGACTCATCCAGCTGGTTAACTTTTTTTTTTTTTTTTTTAAATTTTATTTAATTTATTGGCAGAGAGAGACACAGTGAGAGGGGGAGAAGCAGGCTCCCTGCAGAGCAGGGATCCTGATGCTGGGCTTGATCCCAGGACCCTGGGATCGTGACCTGAGCTGAAGGCAGCTGCTTAATGACTGAGCCACCCAGGCACCTCAAGCTGGTTAACTCTTGAGGATGACAAAGTACTTTGATGTAAAGAACCTTTGGGTTAGTGGGTTTTTTCCTCTTCTGAGGAGAGGAAAGAGTGCATTTGTGGTGATGATTAATGAGTGGTTGGGAAGAGATGACCAAGTGACCCCACATGGCTCACAGTGTGGCCAGAAGGAGTTGGCCGGTGTTTTCCTTTGTAGGTGAATGGGTGGACTTTACTCCTTTGTGCTGTGGACTCCCTCCACATACTGCTTAAAAGAAGGAAAGTAGTTCCTTTCACAGATGGACTTGGCTTGTTGATGCTCTATGGTTGACAAATAGAACAAGTACTGACCCATTTGGACAGAAAAGACTTGTTCTTGGGGTGAGCTTAAGCTTCAAAAAGCTTACTGAGTCCTCATTTGAGGGGCAAGGGTGAGGTAAAATTCTCAATTAAGCTGTTAACCAAACTTTGCTAAGTGCTAGTCTTCCTTACCATTTGGCAGTGTCTCCAATGCATGGGTAGGAAACTGAGGCCAAGGGAGGCCTTGGGGCTTGCTCCAGACCACCCTCCTGGCTTTGTAGGATTTGTGGGTTGCCAAGCCTGCTTACTAGATCATCAGTTGGCCTGTATAACTACTGGAGTTTCCCTTGTTTAGAGAAAGTGTTTCGGTGTTGCTTTGCAATATCCATGAAGAGAGTTGTGTGGTTCAGAGGCAGTGATAGCCTGGGCTTCACAGGTAGGTACTACTTGCCTTTGGATCTTGCTTCCAAATAATGTTCATTCCCATATAACTTTTTTAAGAAATCATGTTAGCTTAACAGTGGTTCTTTCTTTTCACTGCTTCTGTATGTTGCTTGTGTGAAGAGGTGGTATTTTAGATGTTCCTAAACAAGTAGTTCATAATAGATGGACAGGATTTGTGCCAATGTAGCATGAGACTATGTAGGTTATTAATATTTGTTTTTTAAAGATTTTATTATTTATTTATTTGACAGAGAGATCACAAGTAGGCAGAGAGGCAGGCAGAGGGAGCGGGGGAAGCAGGCTCCCCACTGAGCAGAGAGCGGGATGCAGGGCTGGATCCCAGGACCCTGAGATCATGACCTGATCCGAAGGCAGAGGCTTAATCTGAGCCACCCAGGTGCTCTGTAATACTTGTTTTGTTTAAAAAATTTCTTCTTTTTTTAAAAGATTTTATTTATTTATTTGACACAGAGATCGAGATGACAAGTAGGCAGAGAGGCAAGCAGAGAGAGAGGGAAGCAGGTTCCCCACTGAGCAGATCCTCTGAGCCACCCAGGCGCCCCAAAGTGATAGAATTTCTATTTACCTATGTAAAAGGGCTCCTTGGGGCAGTAAGTAGTGTTTAGAACCTTGAGTATTGTCACCAAATTTATTCAAGGTTGTTGAACTTAGCAAAACTTTTTCAAGTTAACATTAAGTATGGGTTTCTTCATCTCTGAAATGAGAATAATACTTCTGGGATTGTTGTGAGGGCTGAGATTGGGGTTGCCACATAAGAAGGCAGAGGTTGCTGTCTCCCTTGTCCTCTATCCATTTTATCCACAGAGATTTTTTCGGATAGAAGGGAGAAAGGAAAAAATTCTAAGTATTTCTACATTCTTGTTGTATAAAAGACTAGGCTGGTGGTTCTCAACTGGGAAGGATTTTGCCCCCCAGGGCACATTTGGCAATTGGGTAAAGACTTTTGGTTGTGGAAATGGGGCAGGAGGGGGTCACTACTGGGGTATCTAGAGGCAAAAGGCCAGAGTTGTTGCTAAACATCAAAACATCCAGCAGTGCTCTGGACAGCCCCTCAACAAAGAATGATCTAGTCTCAAATGGCTAATACTGCTGAGATTGAGAAACCTTGCTCTGTCCAAAAATTCCCTATATGTTTTCCCTACACTAAAATCCCTTTATTTGTTGATCATTAAGTGTTGCAAAACTCAGAATGTCATGAGTGTGGAGTTTGCTTCAGTTCTTCTCATTGTCCTAAGAGGTCAATAGATCATTCAGGATCCTTGCTGCCTTCTGAGACCTTGGGTCCCCCAGGTGTGTGTTAGCAAAATGCTCATCCCAGGCCTGGTCCTCACGCCTTCACAGAATGGGCATTGCTCCCACTGTGCTTCCTTCCTCTTCCCACACAACCTCTTTTACCACCTCCTTTATAAGCTTTTTTTGATTTCCTCTATGGAATTTCTTCCCTTGGATTCCTCATAACAGTTGTGCTTTCTCATGGAGATTCTCCTGGATTTGTCTCTTGCTTTCTGTGTCTCATTAGGCTCTGAGCTCTGTAGGACAATGCTCTTTCTTCTCTTTCCTGGTTCTGGAAACACCTGAGTTTAGTTCCTCACACATAATGGGCGTGAAACAGACATTTAAAAAATAACACTTTATGTTTTTCTTGATGAGGATGTGAAACTGTTTTATTCTTTCAAGTTCTGTCTTCCTCCTATTACTTTACTGTTCCTCTGAAAGTTACATGATGATGATAATGATGATGAGAGTGATAATGTCATCAAAGGTTCTCATCTGGCTTTACATGTTTTTCTAGAGTAACCATTTAAATGATCAGGTCCACTGTTGCTCTTGGACTAACCTAACCTAACCTAATCTATACGATTCTTTTTTTTTTTTTTTTTAAAGATTTTATTTTTATTTATTTGACAGAGATCACAAATAGGCAGAGAGGCAGGCAGAGAGAGAGAGAGAGAGAGAGAGAGAGAGGAAGGGAAGCAGGCTCCCTGCTGAGCAGAGAACCTGATACGGGGCTTGATCCCAGGACCCTGGGATCATGACCTGAGCCGAAGGCAGAGGCTTTAACCCACTGAGCCACCCAGGCGCCCCAATCTATACAATTCTTACATGTAGAAAGGAAGAGAGTATTTCAATCTTTTCTGCCACTGAACTGTGCTGGTAGAAAAAGAACTTTCAAGAATTAAAAAAAAAAAGTACAGTTAAAGTAGGCAGACATATCATTGTTAAGGAAGTAGGTAGACTCTAGATAAACATGTGTACTGTAGCTTGGAAATAACTCTAAAGTGCCTCAAAGTTTTAGTTTCTCCTGTAATTAATTTATAGAGAAACAGAATATTCTGAAATTCTGTAGTATTGGTTATTTAAACCATAGATTTAAGTTATTCTCATAAAGTTACTAGTTGCTGAGAAGTCAGTGGACTAGAGTGGCCAAGATCTTGGTTTCTCCTGGTCACACTGCTTGGCTCAACTTCTGCCTTTAGTACTCTGTTACTTGGGCAAGCCGCCTCCCTGCCCTGTAGCTTTCTCATCCGAAAAATGTGGATAGAATTCTCCTCTAAGTTGTGAGAATTCAGTAAAATGTAGAATGTTCTAGTGAGGTGTTTGGTATGTAGGAAGTGTTTTATAAATGGTAGCTATTATCATTATTGTAGCATAGAACAGTTTATAGAAGGCAGAAAATAGGAAGGACATTGACATATTTTGAGTTTGGAAGACTCAGGTCAAGGGTGAGCTCGGCATGTGGAACTGCTGCGAGGATTTATACTAATGTTATTAGCCATTCCATACCTCCGTTGCTGCAGGGCGAGCAATGTAAATAATTTCTCCCATTCTGTGGATTGTCTTTTCAATTCCTTGGTATTTTTATCTTTTTTTTTTTTTTTTTTGAATTATGGTAAACTACACGTAAAGTCACATTTGTAACCATGTTTAAGTGTGTAGGCCATGGCGTTCAGTAGTGTCATATTGTTGAGCAGCCATCACCATCTTTCTCCAGAGTTCTTTTCATCTTGCAAAAGTGAAACTCTTTACCCATTAAACAGTAACTCCCCATACCCACCCACCGTCAGCCCCTGGCCACCAGCATTCTACTGTTTCTGAATTTGAATACTCTTATTTCATTTAACATAAGGTCTTCAAGCATATACTATAGCATGTAACAGACTGTCCTTTTAAAATGCCAAATAATATTCCATTGCATATACCACATTTCCATTCGTCTGCCAATGGACACTTGGGTTCGTTCCATTTTTTGTTCCTGCTGCCATGAACATGCATGTAGAATATGTGGTGGTGTTGTTGAAAATAAAAAAGGGGTTTTGTTTTTGGGTTGTTACAGTTTTAAGATTTTATTTATTTATTTGAGAAAGACACAGAGAGGAGACACAAGCCAGGGGGGAAGGAGAGGGAGAAGCAGGCTTCCTGCTGATCAGGGAGCACTGTGCAGGGCTTGATCCCAGGACCCTGTGATCACGACCAGAGCTGAAGGCAGACGCTTAATGACTGAGCCACCCAGGCACCCTGGAAATAAAAAAGGTTTTAAGAGTTTTTAGTGAAGGCCAATTTATCTATATTTTTGTGGTTGTTGCTTATGCTTTTAGTGTTGTGTCTGAGAAACTCATTGCCTAATCCAAGGTCACAAAGATTTCTGCTTATATTTTCTTTTAAGAGTTCAATAGCGTTAGTTCTTATATTTAAGTCTGATACTTTTGAGTTAATTTCAGTATATAGTATGAGTTCCCATTCATATTTTTATGGACTGTTGACTTTAAATGTGTTCTCCAGTTGTTCAGTCTGCTTTGGTTATGCTGCGAGGTTGGAGCATAAACGCTTCTGGCGGGGGCCCTTCTTCACCACCTGCTACAGGACCCTGAGACTGCTCTCTCCTAGCCCCAGAGGATTGAGAAGTCTGGAGCAGAGACTTTGGCAGTTACTTATTTTTGCACCCTCTTCATGTTTCTTTATTCAGCATAATGGCGTCATTCTTTCTCACTTACCTCCGCAGCATACTTTATGTTAGGTAAAAGACTCCGCCTCCATGTAAGCCTCTTTGGGACTCGGAAGTCCCACCTATGTGGATGCACGTCCCTTTTCTCTTCTGACCACACTCCAGCATAGTGGTGTGCCCAGAGGGATCTTAGTGTTGTACCTCAAGGCAGCTTCCCTCCCTCCCATTTAAGAAATTTAAAACAAATAAAATGACAGTGGTGTTGCCAAAGGATGTAGCCTTTATAGTACTTCAGTAGATTGTTTTAGGCCCTTTTCTTGTTTACCAGATCAGTCATTAGATGACAAGCCTCTCCTAGTTTTTCCAGTGTCGACAAGTAAGTTTTGCTCTTCAGTAGGAACAAAAGTAGCCCAGGACTGTTTTTGAAGGATTCCCCCTGGCTTGTGTGTGTATAAACTACGTGCAGATTTTCTATACAATCAGAGATTCTCAGGGTTTCAGTTCCCCTTGCATAGTACTTGAATTCCAAGAACAAAATGCCTAGCATTTTGGGAGGTCTGGGGTTCCTGGTTTAAGCTAATTATGTTTTAAAACCTCTTTCCCTGGGTGCCTGGGTGGCTCAGTCAGTTAAACGTCTTCCTTCAGCCTAGGTCATGATCCCAAGGTTCTGCTCAGTTGGGAATCTGGTTCTTCCTCTGCCTGCCACCCCCCCCCCCCCTTGTGCTCGCTCTCTTTCTCTCTGTCAAATAAATAAATAAAATACTAAAAAAAAAAACAAAAACAAAAACTCAAACACAGAAAGCCAAAAACCTTCCCTTATTTTTTGGAGGTAGATTAGCCAGTTTTTAAGGTGAGCATTCTTTAGTAAGTTAAAAATACTAAATGTAACCTAACTAAAGGTTCTTATTGCACCATATGTTGATGGGCTTGAGTTGCTGAGCATGAGAAAATCTTGGTGACCACCAGTTCCTATCTGCCTTCTAGGTCCTCTGGTTTCAGAATGATGCACATTCATTTCATTGTCCTGAATCCTGTCATCTGTTGCTTTCTCTGGAGAACACATTGCCCCCCGGGGAGCTATGTGGAGGCCAGTGCCCCATAGGGCAACTGGATCTGTGGTCTTTTCCCAGGCCCACAATCCAGTATGTGAAAGGAGGGTCTGTCGTGGGTGGGCCCCACATCCAGCCACTTTATACACCCACAGACTGTGAATGAAGTTGAGGCAGTTGAGAGCTTACTGCTCTAACCACCCATTGCCACTTACTGGCTGGGGCTGTTCACTGACCACAGTTGGATCACTGCAGTTCATTACGTTCCTGAATTCAGACATGGAGCTCTTAGGAAGCGCATAAGCCATAGGAAGCATAGGAAGATGAGGTATAGAGGGAACACAAGCAGGGGGAGAGGGAGAAGCAGGCTCCCAGCTGAGCAGGACCCTGGGATCATGACCAAGTGAGCCACCCAGGCACCCCCATGTGGTATTGTGATGAATGTGGTAGACCACAAATGGTCTACCAGAGGATCAGGGACAGTTCTGTTTTAATTCAGGGGAGAGGGGAACCTGTTTCCAAGCAGGCGCCGGGGGGGGGGGATCTTTGGGCTTTCAATATGTGGAGGTAATGATGCTCAACATTATTTTGTATTATTTCAGTTTACACAGTACTGTCATACTTTCAACCTCAGTTACTTGGACCTCAGCCACTCTGCCAGTTGCCAACTGCATCTTGTCGGTAGGTGGCCATAATCCCCATTTCACAGATCAGGAAGTGGGCTTCTCATTGAGCATTTGACACATCTTCGATTTGCATCTGGCTGCGAGTCAAAATTCCACTATTCCTTTTCCAGAAAGTAGTAGTAGAATGAGCAAAACAGCAGAAGAAAGACAAGCTCAGATAGTACAGTGAGTTCTTCAGGATTGTGGAAAGGAGGGGTAAAGAGTAAAGGGAACAGAGGGCCATGTGATCATAAGGTACGGTGAGACAAGTTGTCAGCCCAGGAAGACTGAAACCCTCAGGCTTCGAGTGTGTGTGTTTTTAAGAAACCGCTTTTTGAGGTGTAACTCAGTACATAAACTGCACATATTTTAAGTACACAATTTGATAAGTTTTGACATACAGATGCACATGCGAAACATTACCACAGTCAAGATAATGAACATATCTATCACTGAAAAGCTTCCTCATGCCCCCTCAAAGGGCTTTTTAAAAAACAAAACAAATTTTTGTTTGGAAATATTTTCGAAAGGTAAGCTTAAAAATATAAAGAATTTATGTGCACCCTTTATCCAAATTCACCAATTTTTAACATCTGCCACATTTGTTTGCATTCCTATGTATATATACATGTGTGTGTAAATTTATGTAGACATATACACACATTTTTCTCTGACCCATTCAGGAGTAGCTTACATAAAATGGTGTTGCTTCATTCATCCCTTAATGTTTCAGTGTGTATTTCCAAATATATAGTATTTCCTGTATATCCATGGTACAGCTGGCACGTTTAGGAAATTTACTACTTTTTCTTCCTACTTTAATTTATTTTTAAAAAGTTTTAAGTTTTTGTTTTTGGGATGCCTGGGTGATTCAGTGGTTTAGTTTAAGTGTCTGCCTTAGGCACAGGTCATGATCCCAGGATCCTGGGATCAAGTCCTTGCTCAGTGGGGAGCCCTCTTCTCCTCCTGGCTGCAGCTCCCTCTGATTGTGCTTGCACACTGTCTCTCTCAAATAAACAAATAAAATCTTTTAAAAAAATTTAAAAAATCATCTATTTAAGAATTTTATTTTCTTTAGATTTTATTTATTTATTTTAGAGGGTATGGGGGGCAGGGCAGAGGGAAAGAGAGAGGAAGAAAGAAAGAATCCCAAGCAGATGCCTCCCTGAGCCAGTTCCATGCAGGGCCAGTCTCACCACCCTGAGATCACAACCCCAGCTGAAACCAAGAGCTGGAAGCTCAACCACAGAGCCACCCAGACATCCCTAGGTTTTTCTTTTTTTCTTTCTTTCTTTCTTTCTTTCTTTCTTTTCTTTTCTTTTCTTTTCTTTTCTTTTCTTTTCTTTTCTTTCCTTTTTTTTCCCAAAAAGTAATCTCTATCCCCAATGTGGGATTTAAACTCACAACCCTGGGATCAAGAGTTGCATGCTCAACCTACTAAGCCAGGTGCCCCCAAAATTTATCATTAATACAGTGCTTTTCATTCCTTTTTTTTTTTTTTTAAAGATTTTATTTATTATTTGACAGAGACACAGCGAGAGAGGGAACACAAGCAGGGGGAGTGGGAGAAGGAGAAGCAGGCTTCCCACTGAGCAGAGAGCCCGATGGGGGGCTTGATCCCAGGACCCTGGGATCATGACCCGAGCCGAAGGCAGACGCCCAACGACTGAGCCACCCAGGTGCCCCTTCATGCCATTTTTAAATTCCATGTTCTGCATTTGTCAGCTTCCCAGTAGCGTCCTTACTAGTGGTGTGCTTTTTCTCCTGGTACAGGATCCAGTGCCTGGCCGCACCGTGCATTGAAGCATTACTTTCTTCAGTAATGCCTTTGAACAGTTTCTCAGTTTCATCTCTCATGCAGTTGACAGTTGAAGGGACACACAGCAGTTAGATTAAAGAGTGTCAGGTTTTTGAGCAGGTGGTTGAAGTGATCCCTCTGGGTCCAGGGAACTTGAACAGGTCAGGATGGGCAAAGTGAGGGTTTGGGGCAATGGTCTTGTTGAGATTCAGAGAGGTCTAGGTTAGGCTGGAGGAAGTGCTGATAAAATTGCTTGGCTGTGGGTAGAACTGGGAAAGAGCAGAAGAGATTGCAGGGTTCTAGTAATGCTCATGATTTAGCAAATTGAAGAAATAAAGAGGAGGGAGGAGTAAAGAAAAAATTGGACAAGGGCAGGTTCATGTCCCCGAGTCATATACATATGTTTCTTAATTCTTGATATCATGATACCTCTGGCCGGTGTTAACTTTGTTTAGAAAGAGGTGGTGAAATGTTAGGCGTTTTGGATCTTGTGGCAAGAGAGATCGAAGTTTGTTACCAAAGGGCAATTGTCAGCAAAGTCTCCCTTGGGCGCGTGTTGATAGCTGGTCGTCCTTCAGCTTTGGATGGAGGGAACTTGGTCCTCTGGCTCTAAGGAATCAGGGCTAATGTCATTTTGGGTAGCAGAGTCTGGCTACCCAGTTTTAGGGAAGTTCATGAGCCCCTTGTCAGCTGTGAAACCACAACTCAGTACACATTTAAAAGGGAGAGAGGTGTAGGTGGAGTTTACAACTTTGTTATATAGACTACTTTAACTTTCTTTTGGTATTTAACACTGCACTAAGGGTAAGGAGTTACCTCTGGGTTTTCTGTGTAATATAGTTGAGTCAAGAAAATTTGGGAATCTAAACTGACATGGGAGGCACCTGGCTGGCTCAGTTGGTATCTCATGCTTTACCCCTTGTGGGGTTTGGGGCAGGTCTCTCACTGATAGGACAGCTTTAGAAACAGTGTTACATTTCCAATTTTATAAAAGCTTATTACTTTGTATTGAACCATTATAACCACCTAAGATCAGTGAACTTACTTGGTTTCTTTGTCAGGAGATTGGGAGTATCTTTGAAAGTTTTTACAATATCTTAGTAATGGGATTAGTTAAAAATATTCCTGTTGTTACTAGAATGCCTGTTGGTGGGATTTCTCTTTTATTTGATTTTAGTTGAATACAGACTGCCCCTGATACATAATGGTTTGACTTAAATGATTTTCCAACTTTACAGTGGTGCAGAAGTCATACACATTCAGTAGAAACCCATACTTTGAATTTTTAATTTGGATCCTTTCCCAGCTGGGCAGCAACGCCTCCCAGTCAGGCACGTGATGACGGGGGTAAACAATAGATACACTTAGAGTCATCTGTACCCATATGACCACTCTTTTTCACTTTCAGTACAGTATTCAATAAACTACACGAGATATTCAACACTTTGTTTTAAGATAAGCTTTATGTTAGATGATTTCGCCCAGCTGTAGCCTAATGTCCATGTTCTGAGTGCATTTAAGGTAGGCAAGGCTAAACTGTGATGTTTGTAGGCTGGGTGTATAAATGCATTTTCGGCTTAGGATATTTACTTTACTTTTCTTTTTTTTTTTTAAAGATTGTATTTGACACACAGAGAGAGAGACAGTGAGAGGGAACACAAGCAAGGGAAGTGGGAGAGGGAGAAGCAGGCTCCCCACTGAACAGGGAACCCGATGTGATCCCAGGATCCTGGGATCATGACCTGAGCCAAAGGCAGATGCTTATCAACTGAGCCACCCAGGCGCCCCTCAACTTAGGATATTTTCAATTTACAGAGGGTTTAATCAGGATGTAACCCCATCGTAAGTTGGGGGAGGATTTATATTTCTTAGAACAGGTATTTGCTCTTTCTTTTCTCCTTCCTTCCTTCCTTCTTTCCTTCCTTCCTTCCTTCCTTCCTTCCTTCCGAACAGGTATTTTCTAAAAAAGAGAGTAGTAAAGATGAAAAAAGCTTTCCACCCAGATCCCAGGTGCCCTCATTTAAACTCTCTTGTTTCAGTTTCAGCATATATAAAATAGAGCTGATAATCCATACTGTCCTGGATTGCTCTTACAAGTGTACATGTGAGGGGCGCCTGGGTGGCTCAGTGGGTTGAGCCGCTGCCTTCGGCTCGGGTCATGGTCTCGGAGTCCTGGGATCGAGCCCCGCGTCGGGCTCTCTGCTCAGCAGGGAGCCTGCTTCCTCCTCTCTGTCTGCCTCTCTGCCTGCTTGTGATCTCTCTGTCAAATAAATAAATAAAATCTTTAAAAAAAAAGTGTACATGTGATGTCTTCAGGTGGCAATAGGGAAGGTTGCTATCTATGTAACATCTCTACCATGAGCCACATTTTCCTTTAATTTGCACTTTAAATATATATATATATATATATTTTTAAGATTTTATTTATTTATTTGACAGAGAACACAAGTAGGCAAAGAGGAAGGCAGAGAGAGAGAGAGAGGAAGGGAAGCAGGCTCTCCACAAGCAGAGAGCCCGATGCGGGGCTCGATTCCAGGACCCTGAAATCATGACCTGAGCTGGAGGCAGAGGCTTAACCCACTGAGCTACACAGGCGTCCTGATACCATTCTTTTTGATGGCTGAGTAATATGCCATTATATACTTACACATCTTTAGCCGTTCATCTTTCAGTGGGCACTTTGGCTGCTTCCATAGTTTGGCTATTGTAAATAATGCTGCAATAAACATAAGGGTGTATGTATCCCTTTGAATGAGTGTTTTTGTATTTTTGGGGGTAAATGCCTGGTGGTATGATTGCTGGATTGTAGGGTAGTTTTACTTTTAACTTTCTGAGGATCCTCCACACAGTTTTCCATGGTGGCTGCACTCCCACCCCCAGTGCAGCGGGGTTCTTTTTTTTTTTTTTTTTCCCCCCTTCTTTTTTTCCCCTATCTTCACCAACACTTATTGTTTCTTGTGTTTTTTATTTTGTTGCCAGTACTTTGATAACACTACTGTTCTGCTTTCTGTTGACGGCACTATCAGGCTGCGATGGGGTAACACTCCAGGGGCACAACATCTTAGAATTGAGACTAGGTTATATCTCCTTTCAGCCTCTCCTGCAGAAGTCACTTAGTCCCTGTTTATCTGCAGAAATGAGGGCTTTTTTGACCAGAGTTTGCACTGTTGGCCTCCATTCCTTTTATGAGATGCACTCTCGTTTACCAGTGTCCTTCTTGGAGTGTGCCAGTCAAGAGCTCACCTATCCTCTGGCTATGATGTGGTTAGTTTTGAGCACAGTGGGACTTTAATTTCCTGTGATCTTCCTTTGATTAATGCAGCCAAAGACTCTAACAGAACCTAACTGATGGTTCAGTTGAAGCTTGCAGTCAGCAAGTGTTTCTGTTTCTCACATCTTTGTTTTATAATTCTGTTGAACTTTCAATTTCATCTTGATTTTTTTTTTAATTTTATCATCTTGATTTTTAACCCAGCATTCTAAATACTTGTCAGTGTAATTTATTATGTTGTTGGTTTTCTTGCTTGTCTCATTTTACTTCTTGTCAAATTTGCTGGTCTGCCTTCTGGGTTATCATGTGATACACAGAGGTATACACATGGAATAAGAAAAGGTTTATTAGTAAGAGTCAGCAGCAGTAAGAACTAATGCCCTAGGTGTTTCCCAGGATCACTTTAAAAAGCCTGTGTTCACAGAGTGGCCTACCAATGGATTAATGTTTTATGGTCATGTTTTTGATAGAAAAATGTATTTCAATATGATTGGGTCGTTTTTCAGAAGTCAGTTTACCATCTTTATTGTTCTCTTCCCCTTTACCTACATTTCATTGTTTGTTTGTTTTTTTAACTTTCCCATTGGAGGATTAAAGGAAAGGTGAATGCAAATGAGGTTTGTTTTGATTTAGTAGGACTTTTGATAAAAGGTATTCTTTCAGCTGAGAATTTGTGTGAATGTGTTAACCATTAGCATACTTAAAGCCAAATAAAATGATTGGCATAGGCTTAAATCTCCCAAGTCTGAGCCTGGAAGCAGGGAGTGCCCTAGTGGGTCTTCTCCTTTGTGAAGGTTAGTAATGAGTAGCACTCTTCCTCCTCCATGCTTAGTTACAGCTCTAGTAATTCTTGGGGAATGGGCAGGATAGGAGTAAATTGGGGAAATAATTTTTAAAGGATTGGAATTTTTCAGATGCCTGGGTGGGTGGCTCAGTTAGTTAAGCATCTGCCTTCGGTTCAGGTTATGATCCCAGGGTCCTGGCATCAAGTCCTACCCACGTCCTTGCTCAGCAGGGAGCCTGCTTCTCCCTCTACCTGCCAGTCCTCATGCTTGTGCTCTTTTTCTCTGACAAATAAATAAATAGAATCTTAAAAAATATTTTAAGGATTGAAATATTTCAGTAAGTAATAAAAGAGCTAACTTTTTTTTTTTAAGATTTTATTTATTTGTCAGAGAGATAGCACAAGCAGGGGGAGCAGCAGGCAGAGCAGGCAGAGGGAGAAGCAGGCTACCTGCTGAGCAGGGAGCTCGATGTGAGACTCAATCCCAGGACCCCGGCATCGTGACCTGAGCTGAAGGCAGACACTTAACCGACTGAGCCACCCAGGCGTCCCAAGCTAACTTTTTTTTTTTTTAATTTTTTTTTAATTTAATCTGTCACTAGGTACTTCGTGTATATTATTTTATTTAATCATTAAACAACACTGAAATAACACCTGCTGTTAACCCTGTTTTGTAGTTGTGGAAATGGGCTTAGGGAATAGTGGAATTATGTGGAATTGGCAGAAAGTTTGGTTACTTTTGTGGAGGTAAATCTTGGATTTGAGAAAGGCAGATTGCCTTTTGCCAGAAAAGAAAGAAACTCCATGGGTGAGCTGGTATCCAGGAGTGATATCTCATGGTGTCATGTTGAGGCTTAGTCATTTGAATCAGAGATTTTTTTGTTTTTTTAAATAAAACCCCCCTTTATTTTTAAATTTTTTATTTAGTTATTCTTAAAGATTTTATTTATTTATTTATTTGACACAGAGAGAGAGAGAGAGAGAGAGAGAGAGCGCACGCACGCACGCGTGCACGCAAGCACAAGCAGGGGGAGTGGCAGGCAGAGGGAGGAGGAGAAGAAGCAGGGTCCCTGCAGAGCAGGGGGAACCCAACTTGGGACTTGAACCCAGGATCCTTGGATCATGACCTGAGCTGAAGGCAGTTGCCCAACCAACTGAGTCACCCAGGTGTCCACACACCCCCTTTGTAAGTGTAGCATTTTCCACAACTGTGAAATTTGAGATTTTAATTTTAGAATGAAGAAGTCTTTAATGGAATATAGTCTGTACCTAAGAGAGAAGTGTCAAGCTCGTTAGTTAGGATACAAATCTTTTAAATACTGCATATAAATAATTACATAATACTGAAGAATAATATTAATACATCAGATCTCTTTTGAGGAACCTCAGTCATAAACAGAGTACTTTAGGGTTTTAAGGATTTGGAAGAACCCCAGTTTTGTACTGCTTTCTACTGCTGGAATGCTGATAGAAATAAAAATTGAGCTTAATGGGGCACCTGGGTGGCTCAGTCGTTCAGCCTGCCATCCACTTGGGTCATGCTCCTGGGGTCCTGGGATCCAGCCCCCCATCGGACTCCCTGCTCAGCGGGAAGTCTGCTCCTCCCTCTCCCACTCCCCCTGCTTGTGTTCCCTCTCTCACTGTGTCTCTATTAAATAAATAAATAAAATCTTTAAAAAAAAATGGAGATTAAGCCATAGATGAGCTAATGAGATAGCTGCTTTTTATTTGGTACTTCTTTTGTACTAGTTGGTAAGGGCGTAAGTAGTTCTAATTCTTACTCCAGCCATACAAAGTAGATGATGTTGATATTCCCCTTCTTTAAAGTGGAAATCAAGGCTTAGATAATTCAGGTAATAATGCAGTTAATAGAAAGGACAGGCTGGGATCAAATCCAGGTCTGTCTGTCTCCAAGGCTTTTAGTTTCTAGTATTGTACTACCTTCAGTTTTGTAGTTCTGGTCTTCAATAAAATGAAAGTACTCCTCTCTCTGCCTTTATCATCCATTTGAGCAGAATCACCCACCATAACATAATCCCACAACATGGAACACAGCTTTTGGGAGCTTAGAAAAATGAAGTGTTTATTTTATTATGAATTGGTATTTACACGTGTACTTTTAAAGTTCTTAAATCTTGAACTGGTCTGGAAGGAATGTTTGGAAATGTGGATAATATCATTTTGACAGGTGTTATTACTTGTTGGTTTCTGTTTTGTCAATGAAAGGATGGGGCTGAAGTGGCAATTATTTGTTCAGTGGTCCAAAGTGTGTGAGAGGACTTGACCTCTTCGTTTCTTATTCATGATAATCTTAGGCTTACACTCTAGTTTCCATTCTCTCCAGATATTTTCACATATAGTACACCTCCTTTGTCGTGCCGTGTGCCATGTTGTGCCGTGTGTGGTGTAGTCTACTCATGCTTTCCTTGCTTTAGAAAATCTGAAATTAAAAATTAAATACTCTTTGGTTTTGCTTTCTTCTTATTCAACATTGTTAACGTGTCTCTTTCTGTTTTTAGATTGTGATTTCTTTCTTCTTTTCTTTTTTTAAAAAAGATTTTATCTATTTATTTGGCAAAGAGGGAAAGATCACAAGTAGGCAGAGCAGCAGGCAGAGGGAGAAGGGAAAGCAGGCTCCTGCGGGGCAGAGAGCCTGATGCAGGGATCGATCCCAGGATGCTGAGATCATGACCTGAGCCGAAGGCAGAGGCCCAACCCACTGAGCCACCCGGGCACCCCCAGATCGTGATTTCTTTTCCTCCTAACAACTCATTTGATAGATATTTTTTTGTTCCTTCATCCAAATATGTTAGGATCACAGAGATGCTGGCCTCTTGAGGCTTGTGTGCTGGGGCTCCTTGTCTCTACTAGCTTGGACTGTATTTCCCACCTGGCCCTTGCATACCGAGGACATGTTATTTGGTCTTCTTTTCTGTCAGAAGATTCTGTAGTCTGTGGTGATGTCACCTTTCTTTCTTTTTGTGGTAAATATTTTTTAAAACCTTTCACCTTTTCCAGTTCCCTTATTCATTAGGGATAGTTGGTTCCCTAAAATACACTTTCTCTTCCTATTATCCCATTTGGATTCCATGCAGAAATTCTAATTAAAGTATCCACGTAAAGATGAATATTTTTGTATAATATTTTAAAAATCTGTTTAGTTTTTTTCTTTTTAATTGAAAATTATTTGGATTCAGCAAGGTGGGTAAGGGATGTCATTGTATGTATTTGTGTGTTAGGGTTCTAGAGCAGAAGGGATGTAACTTGGAAAAAGAACACCTGAAAAACTCAGAATTTGTCTTGGGTTTCCTGTATCAAGCAACCAACCACTACCAGGTAATTGCAGTTTGAACTGGGGGTTAGTTGCTACTTTTTCCATATACCTGCCCCCCACCCCTCCCATCCAGACTACCAAGTACTGCCAGTTTATTCTTTGAATTCCTTGGGTCTCTTTTAGGTCTTAATTTTATTGTGCTTCTTTGCTTTTGCATCCACCCTAACTCACTGGTCTATTCTGTCCTTCAGCACAGAAACAAAGCTTCATCTCTCCCCTCTGCATTTCAGGTTGGTTCCATTCCTGTGATAGCTTCTACACTTACCTCTTACAGTAAATAACATTCCTGATCACAGGCTTTTCATACATCGGGTGTCTCTCTATTACGAAGTGCCCTTTCTGCTGCTCCTGCTTAGATTTTACCGACAGACCTCTTGTCCTAACCCGTATGTTTTACTCTCTCTTGAGCCCCTTCATCTGAAATACTGTTTCCCTGTCTCTTCATTAGACCTACATTGTCTTATCCTCAAGACTCCTTTCCTTCTTAAGAACTTTCTAAAGGTACCTGTTTTGATTCTTATTTCTGTCAATTAGTATTTCCATCTCTCTCCTTCGTACTTCTTCAAACATTAGTGTCTTTGTAGAGCTCTTCTGAGAGAGCTCAGTGTGGTCTACTAAAGATATTTGTGTTCCATTCAAGTAAATATTCCAGATAATACTTTTGAATTCAGAAAGACCTTTTTCCTTTCCCTCTCCGTCCCATGTGCAATTTTATCAGCAAATTCTGCTCTCTCTAACTTCAGAGTGTTCAGATTTCCTCCCCACGTCTCACCTCCTCTATCCCTGGCTCTTGGTCCAAGCCGTATGATTTCTCACCGGTTTCTTGCTGTGTCTCCTAACTGGTTTCCTACCTCTGTCTTTGCCTCTGGTCAGCCTGGCCCTCTCAGTGTAAATGCTGAGATTCCTCTAGTGGCCTGTAAGGCTCCCATGGCCTGATCCCGCAGTCATTTCTCTGACCTCTTTTCGCTCTCCTTGGTAACCTTCTGATCACATTGACCTCCTTGCAGGCTGGCATCTTCATGCCCCTAGGGCTTTGGCACCATCCTTTGCCTCTGTTTGTAATGCTCTTCTCCAGGTATTCCCCAGCATTCTCCTCTCTACTATATTTTTCATGGTGGCATGTATTGTCACCTGACCCACTGCATGTATTCTGCTTGTCTGTCTCCCCTCTAGAGCCAGATGCCACGAAGACAAGCATTTTCTGTTATGCTAATTCCTTTGAACCTGGCACATAGTAGGTGTTTGCAACTGTTTGTTGCATGAATATACCTTTTTCTGTACCTCCAAGTTCACTGTGCCTTCTGTCTTACTGGGGAGGATTGGGGTGGTCTTTGGGAACATCCACTTGTTTTGTGTTGTGTCCTAATGATTTCTGGAGCTTTTGAAACCCCTCTTCACTTGTGCATTGATTGATCCCTCACTCCTTAAAACTGGTCGTCAAATTAGCAAGGAATGAGGTTCTCAGGAGAACCTGTATAAACAGTGTTAAATAACTGATCTTACTTTAATACAAAGTTTAAGCAAGCCCCAGATGACAGTCTGAGAGGGTCTTTGTGCTTTGTAGGTTAGTAGTCGGTTTTCGTTCTTTCCTTTCTGCCCTGACTTTCTGGTTCATGTTTGTCCAAATAGTCTAAACGTTTTCTGCTGGAAGGCTGCCTCCGTGAAGCGGGCTGTTGCTGTGCTTTGTAGTCTGCCTCTCCAGGGCCTAGGGTGTGGGCCTTCCACTGAGTGCACTGCACTGGAATTCCTCTCGCATCATTCTCAGTAACAAAACCCTCTACGTGAAGATTTGCTCTCAGGAGCCGTCTGTGCCTTAGTTTTAGAAAAGTGAGGGGAACCTGACTGTTTTTAAGTCTTTTACAATTCCAGTGACCGTGAGTCATGTAGGCCATTCTCTAGGTAGCATTTTCAGATAAACTACACGTGCTGCCATCCTGCCTCAGGATTGTGCTTCGAAATGGAGGGCCACATTCCTAGCAGTGCTCTCATCTTTCTAAAGTAGCCTTAGCTGCTGGTCAGCACATATTCTGATGGGTAGAGGTGTCTAGCCTCAGAATTTCAGCCACTGGAGGAGGTGGGGACAGTAGGCCCAAGTATACAGCCCTCGGTTTGGTATTCAGAAGCACCCTGGCATGGCTGGGCTTACACACACGTAACCAACCACTGACACTATGTCAGTTCCCGGGGACTTTTCCAATATTCGTCTCCATATTGAATTTTGTTCTTATTCCTGAAACAGAGTGGCCACTGAAATCAGGAACTAGATTGTTGGAAAATACCTTTGGAAACCACTGTGTTACATGGTAGAGGAAAGGTAACTACCAGTTGGTCAAATGCTGGGTTGTGTGCTAGGATTTTTTTTGTTTTTGTTTTTGCCCCCCCACCCCCCGCTTCAGAGAGGGGCTTTGATTTGCTTTCTCTTCTGTCTGCTAAAGCTCTTCACAGACTCTTACAAAAATGAGCCATTTAATGGTGCCAGCCATTAGGGTGCAGCTTGAAATGCTGTGAGCGCCATCCTGGAGGTCCTGGTCACCGGGCTCTGAGGAAGACTGCAGAACTGAAAAAGGGGGGCTACCAGGCGGTCAGGCAGATGGTTCTGGTGTGGCCTACACTCATGTTTGTTCAAGTGACCTGAATGTGCTTCCTCTTTGGGGACCTGCTTTAAATGCAGATGCTAACACGCCATAATCACCCACTAAACTCAGCCAAGTGAGAGCCAGGAAATTCAAATTCATAGTGCCTGTGACTTGGCCGCATTGCCCACACACATATCAAGGTCTTAAATCAGAGAGACTACCATATACATTAACACTCAAATTGCAGATGGGAGCTGAGTTGCTGTTGCTGTGGGAACTGCAACTTTGAAGTTCCAGACTTTGATGTGATTAAAGTCTCAGACTTAAAGTCCCTCTGTGTGTGGTAATCCTTTTTTTTTTTTAAACACCAAACTGAAAATAAAAATTGATTTAGATTGGGGATGGGTTGGCGAAGCAGCTTGTAAAGGGAAGAGGCCTCTTGCAAACCACATGTAACTGTGTCACATCCTTATGTGCCTAAGGAAGAGTGAGGTGACAGGCCACTGACCTTTTCACTGTCTCTTTCTGCTTCTAGCCATTTGTTCCTCACACCCTGCCCCCAACACACAGGCCCCTTCCTGCCAAAAGGAAGACACTTTTGACTTTGCTGTGTTTTCACTGACCTACTGATCATCCTGATGGAGACATAAGAGTTTATATGCATTAGGTGTTTGTTTTAACAAAGATCCCAGAGTTCAGGTACTTGGGATCAATCTGGCGGGTTTCTTAAAATTGTGGCTGGTAAAAGTTTACTTCTTTGACTTTATGTTGCTGAGGAAAGAAGTATGGGAAAGCAGAGTTTGTGGATCATTTCCTCTTGAAGACGTTGCCATTAAAATTCTAGACCACTTGATGCCAGTAATGGAACTGACTTTAAAAAAACAAGAAATTTTTGTGCCTAGGACTTTAAAATACCTTGGTCGCAGAAATTGTGGGGTGAGCTTTGTTTTTAAAAGAAGTCTTGGGTATTCTTGCTCTTGTGTATGTATTTGTGTGTGTTTGTATGTGTAACACACGCACATATATATCAAAATCCCTTCTATTTTTTAAGGTTGAAACCCTGAGGTGTCATCCTCATACTTAATTTCGCAGACTCATAGAGACCCTTTAACATTAATGGCACGTTCCCTTAATATTTCAGTATCTGCCGTGCGCTGTGCACCTGCACTGCTCTGTCACATTTGATCTTTATAGAACCGCATGCGAGAGGTGGTGAAGCCTAGATTTTGTGGATGAGACTTGAGGTCTCCACAGTGTGACTACCAGAAAATGCAGGATGAAGAGTGGGAACTCTACAGTGCAGTTCTTGGCCAGGCCTCTAGGAATCTGTTGTCTCTGTCCTTGGTAATTCCTGCTGGTAGGCAGGGCAAAGTTTAGTCCCCTAGTTCTTGATTTTTGTATTGATAATACTAGCTGTGATAGGAGTGAGATAACAGGGCTTATGAGAGAGCATAGTTTGTGCCTTTTAAAACTCTTGAAAATGAGAACAACACTCCAAAATGTGCCTTCTGCTATTTGCCTTTCCTCATTCCCCCATTCATGGTTAGGGACATAAGGAGAGTCAGGTGAGAAGGGAATGAACAGGTAAGGCAGCAGGAACATTGGCAGGTTTTTCTCTCTCTTAGCACCTTTCAGGGGACATCTGGATGGCTCAGACGTTAAGCGTGTGCCTTTGGCTTGGGTCGTGCTCCTGGGGTCCTGGAATCCAGCCCCATATCGGGCTCCCTGTTCAGCGGGAAGCCTGCTTCTCCCTCTGCACCTCCCCACCACCCCCACTCCCCTGCTCGTGTTCCCTCTCTCACTCTATCTCTCTCTGTCAAATAAAAAGCATTAAAAAAAAAAAAAAGATGGAATGATGGCTTAAGTCTCTCAATGTGAATGGTCAGCAAAGCTGTGGATTCTTTGTATTCAAATGTATTATGCACTGAGAGCCATATGTAATTCTAAATTTGTCATATCATGAAGTACGTATGTATCTAATATTGGCTACCATTTTGGATAACAAACAAGATTGCATTCTGAAGTGTTATCATCAGTGGTCTCTAGAACCCATAAGGTTCCCATAGAATGAATTTAAGTAGCAGGACGGAACAAACTCACTGTTCCTAGAATGCCCTGCTCACTCACTGTAGTTATTTTATCTGCAGACATGATGGTCTTACGGTTTTGTATGCAGTGTAGATGTAATTGGATAAGCATTTATTATGGCAAAGGTGTCCCTTTCCCCCTGACTTTAGTTGGGAGGTTGTGGTAGCCAAGACTTTGGGTTCTGGAATGTATGTATATATTTGTGTATACATAAATGTAGTTTTATCAAACCTGGCAACCTTAACAAGTGGTGGCGAAATTTTTTGGTCATCTTTTAACAGCATTATCATGTGGTTGACAGTTTAAATAAGCAGCACTTTATCTTGATAAAGTGAATGCATTTGATTGGTTATCTTGGCCCACCAGGGTGTTTGTTGGTCAAAAATTTAATTTTCTTTCTGGGTGTTTATATTATTTTTCCTTCTAGATGTTTGCAGAGTATTGTTTTTATAGCTTATGTGGAAAACATGCTTTTTCTTTTTAAAGTGGATTGTAGTATAGAGCTTTGTTAATAAAACTAAAATAAAAATGCTAAGGCAGAATGACTTAGTTATTTTTATATTTTCCTGTAAAAACAGCCTCAGTGAAGTGAGCCACAATGAGCCATGATGTATTTCCTCCATCAGGATGGAAAATAAGCCATTTATTATTTCAGGTCTGACTCACAGTGAACCTGCTGACACTGGGATGTTTTAAAATCATAATCATGAAGAACAGGTTAGGGCAGAAACTTGGACGCTGGGCCTAGGATTACCTGCTTATTACAATGTTTTACAACTTGGATGCTTTAGGTTTTCTGGCACAATGTCCTAAACCTCACACACTAAACACCCCCTTGTTGTACAATTATTGCTTGCTGATTTTAGATGGTGCCAAATAGACAGATGCCTCATCATAATTACCCTTTTTTAATTTCACTGTTTT